>NC_142955.1:13015406-13020406 GCF_046866305.1 Octopus bimaculoides | reverse complement strand
GTATTTGTATTTATGTACTTGAGTATATTCCACTGATGAAGGCAGAGCATTATTATTTATGCAAAGCCAGAAATCCAGGATTTGGAATTATCTTATTATTTTTACTGGTTTATTTGGTCTTCGTCTTCGCTACTCGTGCCATGCGGACATTTATTGTGGTTTTAGAGTCAGGATTTGACTGCTATTTTTTCAGCGTGGTGGTATCTCTTGATTCCCTGTATTATAATTTTAAATAATTATTACCTTTGATGGTTTTTATTCCCATGCTGACCACTTGATAGGATCAATATTTTAAATATCGATCTTATCCTTATTTATATAATATATATATATATATATATATATATATATATATATATATATATATATATATATATATATATATATATATATATATATATATATATATATATACATATATATATATATATATATATACATACATACATATATATACATATATATATATATATATATAGGAGAATATACAAAAAATAACAACAGACGAGGACAGGTGGTGTAAATAACAAAAGTATATATTAGTATGACGCTCGGGAATACGGAAAGTCTTTGACGTTTCGAGCTACGCTCTTCAACAGAAAGAATACGGAGACAAGGAGAAAAACACGGAGAAAAAAAATTGGGAGAAAAAAAATTGAATAGTGTTCAGTCAACGGTCAATCATATATATATATATATATATATATATATACATACATACATATAAAACAATGCTGGCAATGGAAAAAATGATATATTAATTATTCATTTTTATATCTATAAAATCCATAAAATATAGACATTAATACATAAATAGAATATCTGACATGTGTTTCAGCTTATTTACCCAGAGCATATCCATTTATAATTGTATGATTAAATAATTTAATAATTAATCAATACAATCTATTTAGTAAAATCGCTTTATCGGGGAATTTAACAGAAAGTTCTTAGTTAAACCGTTTGAAATTGTCATATAGATAAATATTCATAACACAAATATCTATTAACCGTTAACAGCATTTCCACTTTTAGGAACGCTAAATAAAATTTGCGTGTGATAGATAGAATAAAGGACTAATCAATAATATTAATACGGTAATTTTTTTGTTTTTGTACGTACCTGCGGTGTGTGTCACCCTTCAAAGAAGTGGCAAAGCGAGAGAGTAGAGGACAGAGAGAGTAAGAGAGAAAGAGAGAAAGCGAGAGAGAAAGAGAGTGAGAGAGAAAGAGAGAGTGTGAAAGAGACAGCGAGATGTGACGGCGTTCATTTCCTGTTTTTAAATGTTTCAGAGGAATTAAGAGAAAGTGAGAAAGAGAGAGTGAGAGAGAGACAGACAGACAGACAGACAGAGAGAAAGGGACAGTGAGAGGTGACGGCGTTCATCGCAAGAGAAGTAGATACATAGATATATATATACACATTGTTAAATCGAAAGTGGGAGAGAGGAGGGACACAAAAGAAGTGAAAGTAAGAGCGACAGTAGATACTTACACACACAGCAAATATTGGCTGCCAATTTCACTTTTGAAGACAACTAAAACAATTCCAGTCAGTGACAAAGCAACAGGTAGGAAGAGAGAGAGAGAGGTGAAAACTTCATTGTGGACTATCTGACACTGTCTGTCTGTCTGTCTGCCTCTCTCTCTAGGTATGTGTTTGTGTATGTGTGTGCATGCATGTGTGGCCCGCTGGATCTCTCTCGGCATACCAGCTGTTGTTCTTGGCACTCCGTCGCTTACGACGTCGAGGGTTCCAGTTGATCCGATCAACGGAACAGCCTGCTCGTGAAATTAACGTGCAAGTGGCTGAGCACTCCACAGACACGTGTACCCTTAACGTAGTTCTCGGGGATATTCAGCGTGACACAGTGTGGCAAGGCTGACCCTTTGAATTACAGGCACAACAGAAATAGGAAGTAAGAGTGAGAGAAAGTTGTGGTGGATGAGTACAGCAGGGTTCACCACCATCCCCTGCCGGAGCCTCGTGTAGCTTTAGGTGTATTCCCTCAGTAAACACTCACAACGCCCGGTCTAGGAATCGAAACCGTGATCCTATGACCGCGAGTCCGCTGCCCTAACCATTGGGCCATTGCACCTCCACCGGCATACCAGTAAACCGCAATAAATATACAAACAAAAATATGTATGACGTTTTTATGTTCAGTAAACGAAATCTTCTTTACTAATTATACCCCTTACTTTAACTATGGTAGTAATTTTACATTTCTAATTATTTTTTTAAATAATGGAATTTAGAAATGTTAACTTATCATGTTAGCTTATAATAATATACCATATTTAAAGTAAGCAATATAATTAGTAAACAAGATTTGGTTTACCGAAGATAATAATGTCATCCACATTCTTGTTTGTATATTATTGCTAAACGCAATAATTTAGATTAGCTGGACCCGTGCAAAGTTCACGGAAATCATTCAAAATGTCGGCTTCCGTTTTTGAACGAAGAGGGTGTAAGTTTATTTTGTCTGTTGGTTTGCATTGGTGAAGGATTGTTTTGTTTGTTGTCTGCTGCTTTGCAGCGGTGTAGTCGTGCTTTCTCTTCTTGAGAGTTAGTATGGCTAATAAAAGTAGAAGGAATTCCTTTTACTCAGACCTTTCACTTTTTAGGGTTAGTAGCCCCATTTTCGTTCTTCTCCTTTGTTTCCTCTGTTTCACACTTCTGTCTCTCTTTCATTACCTCAGTGTGGTCTACAATGTTTTCCTCCTCTGCTTGTGCTTTCTCTTGCTGTGGCTGTGTGAACTCATATAGGGGGCATTCGGTCTTCATATGGCCTCTCTCCCCGCATATGTAGCAATTTGGTCTCCTTCCCTCGACTACAACATTTAACGTTCTCTCGTCCTCCACTTCTATCTAGTAAGGAATTCTTTCTATGTCCTCGAATGTGGCAATAAATCACATTTCGAGTCTAATGCTCACCTCCTCCATATCCAGCTCGATCAACTTGGTTTCCAGCGGCACTGGCTTCTTCGCCGCAGCGGCCCTGGTGTAGCTCTCCATACTGGAGATTCTACCACTCGCCACAGCTGGGGAGAAAAATGCAGCGGCTCACGTTACAACAATAAATTCTAAGAATCACAATTATTCACAGAGACGAACTTACAGTAATTCACACAGGTTTCACAGAGTAACACAGCAGTATTCACAATAATTCACAATAATTCACAGAGCCGTTATGCCGCTAAGCAGTTTGACCGGCGTGCTAACGTTTCTACCAGCTTGTCGCCTGAATGACTGCATAACAAAAGCCCAAAATTTACATATTCTCTATTCGCTGTTTTGCTTAAACTATTTCTTCATTATTATTTCTCCTCTATCGAAAATCTCACAATCTATTTAGAGCCAACTGGATTGTCAGGCGTGACTGTACGATGAATAAGTAAACCAACCACTTGGGAGTATTTAAACTCTCATGTATGTAAACCAGCATTATTAATCGGTAGAGGGAGCTTTAATTATATATACCCTTCAACCCAAAATTCAAAAAATTTTGGAAACATGACTACGCAGTAGAGATACATGAATAAACATAAGCACACAGAATCAATATCAATGAACTGATCTAGCCACAATCACATTACTGGTATCTACGCCGTCACAGTTAAGAGCAGAAGAGTAACATTGAGCTTCCAACACAGCAGAATATAACGAAACAATGCTTACCTTTGTTACAGATGAGGCTAACAACTAGGTTTCAAATCGTCAACGAATCTTCTCGCTACTATAAACTAATGCCACTGGGCTACCAATGAATGCGCACAAATGTCTGAATTGTTCACTCAATTCAGTAGTGACTTCGACTACCACTCAATCTTCACAAACGTCACAAATGCCAGATCCAGTCAGTACTGCTCTCTTATATCGAACCTTATGCAAACAATTCTAAGCTAAAATGTAACTACGTTCGATTAATAACAAGCCAATGTTTACAGAAAGGCTTCTCTGAACAGACTTGAGACTCATTTCTGTTGTCATCAAGATGTTTTTAGGAGGTGTAGATGTAGCTGTTATTGTTGTTGATGGTGGTGGTGAGACAGTGGTTGCTGTAGCAGTAGATGCAGTTGTATTAGCCGTAGTTGTTGTTGCCTTCCAGTGGAGCATTTAATGAGGTGCAGTGATGTTGTATTGCGTTGGTGGTGATGATGATTTGAGGATATGGTGACAGCAATGTTGATATTTATGGTGTTTGTTTTGCAAAGATGATGGTGGTGGTGACGGCCGGATGTTTTGATAGAGAGGTTTATGTTAGTGTGGCGGCGTGACAGTGGTGGTAGCTTGTTGGTAGTAGTATTAATGTTTGTGATGATGTGTCGACCCAACTGGGGTTGAACATCTCCCAGCTTGTATCCCACTGGCATCAAAGTACAGATCTGCCCTAATTGTCCAATAATGATATATGTGTGTTGGCACTCCGTCGCTTACGACGACGACGGTTCCAGTTGATCCGATCAACGGAACAGCCTGCTCGTGAAATTAACGCGCAAATGGCTGAACATTCCACAGACACGTGATCCCTTAACGTAGTTCTTGGGGATATTCAGCGCGACACAGTGTGACAAGGCTGACCCTTTGAATTACAGGCACAACAGAAACAGGAAGTAAGAGAAAGTTGTGGTGAAAGAGTACAGCAGGGTTCACCACCATCCCCTGCCGGAGCCTCGTGGACCTTTAGGTATTTTCGCTCAATAAACACTCACAACGCCCGGTCTAGGAATCGAAACCATGACCCTATGACCGCGAGTCCGCTGCCCTAACCACTGGGCCAAGGCGCCTCCACAAAGATATATGTACGCCCCATTTATTTAACCTTTGCCTATCCAAAGCCTGTTCATATGTTTGTCCTGAAGTTCCACACTAGTTTTTAGACTTTTATTTAGCCTTTCTTTATGTTACGTTCTGAAAAGTATGAAAAGTTATTCTGGTGGTTGAAAAAACCAAAGGTTGAGACCGTGTATCATATATGATGCATGGATTGTCG
>NC_142955.1:13007906-13010406 GCF_046866305.1 Octopus bimaculoides | reverse complement strand
CTGCGAACACACACACACTCAAATAACCACCTGTTGACCTTCTACTTACACTGTATATAGCGTCCACTAACCAGTCCTGCTACTAATTTCTTCCACTACGTCACACACACACACACACACACACACACACACACACACACACAAACACACTAACAGATAAACCACGAAACCATGCACACACACACACACACACACGCACACACATACGCACACACACGTTCTGTTATCACACACACACTCGCAGACTTTCGCACACGCACAGATATTCATCTCCCTTTTTCACTCTCCTGTCTTAGAAAGAACTTTTCCCCCACCACCTCCTCTTCCGGTCTTTTCATAATGTAACCTCGTGGGCATCGGTACCATTTTCCTCTTTCTCCGTTCTTCCATTCTCCGAACTTTCCATCTTTCCGACGAAGGGCTACGCCCGAAACGTCATACACTCTCTCTTTCCTTTCCTGAGCGTCCAATAACACTATCGATATCACGTCCTCACTTTGTTGTTTTTTTGTTTTTTTGTTATTGTTTTTTTGAACCTATATATATATATATATATATATATATATATATATATATATATATATATATATATATATATATATAAGAAAGAAGTTAAAGATAATGGTCATTACATATAATGCCTTTACTGGAGCATATTCGGCTTACAGCTCTTTCGAGCAGTCATTATAGTTACATTACTTACAGGTTTACTCATTTGGTCTATTCATCAACTTAAGAAAATTGAACGTCCTATGAAAATTAATGCTACTTTCGTCAGAGCCATTTCTCGGTATAACAAGCTGAGCACTGGAAGAATGGCTATTGTGTGGGGGAAAGTGGGAGGTGAAGATGGGAATATTCAAGCAGAATAGAGAACAGGGAAAGATAGGTTACAAAGGGCTGGAAGTAAGTAACGGAATGGTATAGGAGTCACTTGCTAGAAGCATTCTATAGTCAAATTTCGAAGAGGGGCAGTCTCAAACATTAGTGTTTGTAGTCAGGCTCGCATCCATTACCATACTAGCATTGCTTAAAGCCTAGATATTATCTAGCCATTCTGTTGAAATTTGATATGGGTTTTTCATGGGCATGATCCGTCTAAGATAGCAATGTTCTATATTTAATCTATCAGAATGGGGGGTGGGGAATATTAGAAAATGAAAAGATACTGTCTCCAGTTATATTGTTCAGGTCACCAATGCTCATATTATCAGGATACAAATTCCATTGAAAGTTACATGATGTCAAGTTAATATTATTGCAAATTAGATGTAAATTCAGGTTAACCTGATTAGTAATGTATTAAAATTCAAACTAATAAAATGGTTATGGATTAAAATTTTAACTAAAGTTTCTAATAATTACTCAACGATGAGTATTCCACCAGCTACTCATCAGGCCGAAGATACCTTAACTAAATGTAGGTTACATTGTGGGCATGTGATCCAAAAGTTAACTAGCCGGAGATGTAATTTAATATATATATATATATGTGTGTGTGTGTGTGTGTGTGTGTGTGTGTGTGGTGAAATGGGGTGCGTGCGCATGTGTATGTGTGTGTGTTTGTGTATAAGTAACATTACTCATTCTAATTCACCAAACTGGTAAACAAATCTGCGCATTATTTACGGCAAACAGCGGGTAACAAGTCTATAATAGATTAACACACACACACAGCTTGCTGTGGAGTAATTTGTTTCTTGATGTAAAGGTCTGGCTCATTTGTTGTGTACATTCGTTGTGAACTTCTATTTCCCCCCTGTTCCATGTGGTTTAGCCGTACTAACTATACCCCACTTTGTGGAGATAGTAGGGTCCAGATTCGTCTGTTTAAGCTCGCGCTGTTCGTAGACACGTAACCCTAAAAATATGGTATATGAAATTATATGTTGTTGTTGTTGGCACTCCGTCGCTTACGACGTCGAGGGTTCCAGTTGATCCGATCAACGGAAAAGCCTGCTCGCGAAATTAACGTGCAAGTGGCTGAGCACTCCACAGACACGTGTACCCTTAACGTAGTTCTCGGGGATATTCAGCGTGACACAGTGTGACAAGGCTGACCCTTTGAATTACAGGCACAAGAGAAACAGGAAGTAAGAGTGAGAGAAAGTTGTGGTGGAAGAGTACAGCAGGGTTCACCACCATCCCCTGCCGGAGCCTCGTGGAGCTTTAGGTGTTTTCGCTCAATAAACACTCACAACGCCCGGTCTGGGAATCGAAACCGCGATCCTATGACTGCGAGTCCGCTGCCCTAACCACTGGGCCATTGCGCCTCCACATGAAATTATAAAATAGGAAGAAACAAAGTTTGAGGTTTTACTAGTCTCCATATTCTCTATCGTTATAATTATTAATAATATACACAACAGATATTATTACCATCCAGTGAAGCGGACACGGAATTACTCATCGGAGGAATTTACCGCGTGGGTGGCAACTTCTAGTAGTCATGGACATTAAATACTAATCGATGCGGTTAGCCATAACCTGGAATATAACT
>NC_142955.1:13002906-13005406 GCF_046866305.1 Octopus bimaculoides | reverse complement strand
TCCATTTATAATTGTATGATTAAATAATTTAATAATTAATCAATACAATCTATTTAGTAAAATCGCTTTATCGGGGAATTTAACAGAAAGTTCTTAGTTAAACCGTTTGAAATTGTCATATAGATAAATATTCATAACACAAATATCTATTAACCGTTAACAGCATTTCCACTTTTAGGAACGCTAAATAAAATTTGCGTGTGATAGATAGAATAAAGGACTAATCAATAATATTAATACGGTAATTTTTTTGTTTTTGTACGTACCTGCGGTGTGTGTCACCCTTCAAAGAAGTGGCAAAGCGAGAGAGTAGAGGACAGAGAGAGTAAGAGAGAAAGAGAGAAAGCGAGAGAGAAAGAGAGTGAGAGAGAAAGAGAGAGTGTGAAAGAGACAGCGAGATGTGACGGCGTTCATTTCCTGTTTTTAAATGTTTCAGAGGAATTAAGAGAAAGTGAGAAAGAGAGAGTGAGAGAGAGACAGACAGACAGACAGACAGAGAGAAAGGGACAGTGAGAGGTGACGGCGTTCATCGCAAGAGAAGTAGATACATAGATATATATATACACATTGTTAAATCGAAAGTGGGAGAGAGGAGGGACACAAAAGAAGTGAAAGTAAGAGCGACAGTAGATACTTACACACACAGCAAATATTGGCTGCCAATTTCACTTTTGAAGACAACTAAAACAATTCCAGTCAGTGACAAAGCAACAGGTAGGAAGAGAGAGAGAGAGGTGAAAACTTCATTGTGGACTATCTGACACTGTCTGTCTGTCTGTCTGCCTCTCTCTCTAGGTATGTGTTTGTGTATGTGTGTGCATGCATGTGTGGCCCGCTGGATCTCTCTCGGCATACCAGCTGTTGTTCTTGGCACTCCGTCGCTTACGACGTCGAGGGTTCCAGTTGATCCGATCAACGGAACAGCCTGCTCGTGAAATTAACGTGCAAGTGGCTGAGCACTCCACAGACACGTGTACCCTTAACGTAGTTCTCGGGGATATTCAGCGTGACACAGTGTGGCAAGGCTGACCCTTTGAATTACAGGCACAACAGAAATAGGAAGTAAGAGTGAGAGAAAGTTGTGGTGGATGAGTACAGCAGGGTTCACCACCATCCCCTGCCGGAGCCTCGTGTAGCTTTAGGTGTATTCCCTCAGTAAACACTCACAACGCCCGGTCTAGGAATCGAAACCGTGATCCTATGACCGCGAGTCCGCTGCCCTAACCATTGGGCCATTGCACCTCCACCGGCATACCAGTAAACCGCAATAAATATACAAACAAAAATATGTATGACGTTTTTATGTTCAGTAAACGAAATCTTCTTTACTAATTATACCCCTTACTTTAACTATGGTAGTAATTTTACATTTCTAATTATTTTTTTAAATAATGGAATTTAGAAATGTTAACTTATCATGTTAGCTTATAATAATATACCATATTTAAAGTAAGCAATATAATTAGTAAACAAGATTTGGTTTACCGAAGATAATAATGTCATCCACATTCTTGTTTGTATATTATTGCTAAACGCAATAATTTAGATTAGCTGGACCCGTGCAAAGTTCACGGAAATCATTCAAAATGTCGGCTTCCGTTTTTGAACGAAGAGGGTGTAAGTTTATTTTGTCTGTTGGTTTGCATTGGTGAAGGATTGTTTTGTTTGTTGTCTGCTGCTTTGCAGCGGTGTAGTCGTGCTTTCTCTTCTTGAGAGTTAGTATGGCTAATAAAAGTAGAAGGAATTCCTTTTACTCAGACCTTTCACTTTTTAGGGTTAGTAGCCCCATTTTCGTTCTTCTCCTTTGTTTCCTCTGTTTCACACTTCTGTCTCTCTTTCATTACCTCAGTGTGGTCTACAATGTTTTCCTCCTCTGCTTGTGCTTTCTCTTGCTGTGGCTGTGTGAACTCATATAGGGGGCATTCGGTCTTCATATGGCCTCTCTCCCCGCATATGTAGCAATTTGGTCTCCTTCCCTCGACTACAACATTTAACGTTCTCTCGTCCTCCACTTCTATCTAGTAAGGAATTCTTTCTATGTCCTCGAATGTGGCAATAAATCACATTTCGAGTCTAATGCTCACCTCCTCCATATCCAGCTCGATCAACTTGGTTTCCAGCGGCACTGGCTTCTTCGCCGCAGCGGCCCTGGTGTAGCTCTCCATACTGGAGATTCTACCACTCGCCACAGCTGGGGAGAAAAATGCAGCGGCTCACGTTACAACAATAAATTCTAAGAATCACAATTATTCACAGAGACGAACTTACAGTAATTCACACAGGTTTCACAGAGTAACACAGCAGTATTCACAATAATTCACAATAATTCACAGAGCCGTTATACCGCTAAGCAGTTTGACCGGCGTGCTAACGTTTCTACCAGCTTGTCGCCTGAATGACTGCATAACAAAAGCCCAAAATTTACATATTCTCTATTCGCTGTTTTGCTTAAACTATTTCTTCATTATTATTTCTCCTCTATCGAAAATCTCACAATCTA
>NC_142955.1:12927906-12990406 GCF_046866305.1 Octopus bimaculoides | reverse complement strand
ACGCACTGGGGTCAATGTAATCGACTTAATCCCTTTGTCTGTCCTTGTTTTTCCCCTCTATGTTTAGTCCCTTGTGGGCAATAAAGAAATAAGAAATTGTAGGCGCAGATTGACGGATTTGAATGTAGCATGGCTAGATTACAAAAAAGCATATGACACGGTACCACACAGGCGGATAAGCAAAACAATGAACATGTCTGGAAGAATAAAAAAAAACATAAAGCAAATGCTTAATGAAAGTATGGAACAATAAAATACTGAATTGATCGGAGGAAAACAAAATCTCGGAAGAGTGAATATCAGACGTGGAATATTCCATGGTGATAGCTTATCTCCATTCGTAGTGGCTATGACACTGCTTACTTTGATAATACGAAAATTTTAAATTGCTTACGATTTGGGAAAAAAGAAACGGTCAGAAGTCTTGTACATACTATCCGCATTTTCTCAAATGACGCAGGTATGGAATTTGGGATAAAAAAATGCGCTCTACTGAAAATGAAAGAAGAAAGATTTGAAAGAAGCCAGGGAATTGAAATGCCAAATAGGAAAATAATGAGAGCAGTTGAGAAAGGACAGTGTTATAAGTACTTTGGAATTCTGTAAGCAGACGAGATAGAAAATGAAGAAGTACATAAGGAGAGGCAGAAAATTATTGCAGTCAAAGCTGAATTCAAAGAAATTTATTGAAGCTATAAATTCAAGAACAGTACTCTTAATTAATCAGATATGCAGTTGGAATTATACACTGGACCAGAACGAGAAAAAGAAACTTGACAGAAAAAACTAGGAAGTTGTTCACGATGTATGGTAAGTTTGATATCAACCGTTTGTACTTGAGGAGAGACTAGAGTGGAAGATGCTTAATGTACAAATGCAAAGAAAATGTCTAGAAGAGTATTTACAGAGCGGCACAGAAAATCTACTAAAGACAGTGAATAAAGAACGGGTGGTGAAGTGCATAATTGGAGAAAAGGACAAGAACAAAATACCTCTGCATGGCCACGTTTGGAGAGCCACTGAAGATGTGTGTGAAACAAAATCCTGGGCTTGCTTAAAAAAAGGGGCAATTAAAAAAAGAAACAGAGAAGCTGATTATAGCAGCCCAAGATCCAGCGATGAAAACAAACAACCTGAGAATATAAGAAATGGAGGCACACCAGGTTGCAAAAGTTATGCACTGGAAACTGTGCGAGAAACGGGGATTTGAAGCTGGAAACACATGGTACAATCATCGAGTCGAAAGAGTACTGGAGTCGTAGAAATGTAAGATTTTGTGGGACTTTCCTATTCAAACGGACAAGAAATTAGAAAATGATGGAGCAGAGATAACGATTGTAGATAAGTAAAAGCGAAGTTGCTTACATATCGACGCGAGGGAAAAAAAACCAACCTCTTAAAGTTTGAAATAAGAAAACAATTGGAGCAATGGAACAGTAGAGGCCGCGACTATAATAACTGGTGCGTTGGGAACAGTAAACCAAAAAATATATAAATGGCTGAACGAGATTGAAATAGAATACCCGGTAGAGCTCCTACATAACGTTTGTCTCGTAGCAGGGTTCTAAGCAATTAAAAGACAGCTAAAAAACTTATGGATACCTAGGGTTACACATGGTAACTCGCTATCCACATAATCCATACCAGGAATAAGACCGAACCTGAGTTAAACAAAAGCAACAACAACAACAACAACGACCACGACCACGACGACAACCCCCACCACCGCCACCAGATCATCATAGATCCTCCTCCATGTTTATTGGAAGAAGGCAGTTGGGTCAACTGCTTCTTTTGGCTGTCTCCACACGTATAATCGGCCAGTGGTCAGAAATAAAGTAACGGATGTCTCGTCTGAGAAAACAGCATTCTTCCACTGATCTAGGGACCAATTCTGTAGGTTTTTACTCCACTCTAAACACTTTGCAACGTTTGTTTTTGAAAGTAGCGGTCTTCTGATTGCAGAACTCCTGTGAAATACGGCTTTGTGCAGCTCCCGATGAACAGTTTTTGTGGAAACTGGGTTATCGAGGTGGTCATTAAGCTCTGCAGTAATTTTGGGAGCCGTACTTTTGTGATCCTTTCTAACAATTCGTGTAAGTGTCCGATGGTCCCTATCTGAAAGTTTTGGCTTTCTTCCGGTGTTTTGTTTCGACGCAGAGGTTTTTCCCTCTTTCTCAAAGGCTGTCGTTACTTTAGAGACAGTACTTCTTGATACACCAAACATTTCGGCTGTTTTCGTTACGCTAGCGCCTGCTGTACGAGCACCAACAATTTGACCTCTTTGAAAGTCCAATAGATTTGTCATTTTAATGAATTTTAATTACCTTTTTCTGATGATAACAATTTTAGCAAAAAATATTAAGCAACAGAATTTGAAGAGCCCCTGAAAAAAATTTGCTTTACACGTTTGTATTGGTGTGTACCGCAAGAATCAGCTAGGTTCCTTTCTCTAATATTTTGCAGTTCAAGTTTTAAAATATTCCGAATGTGACCATCACATCTTTAGATAAGACACAATGTGTCTATGGCTACATAATCCTTTTGTCTGTTACAGTTGTTTTGTATCTGGTCATTCCCAGTCGAGGAAGCTTATATATTCCAAATATATTCCATCTACGACTATTCTGTCTTCATACACACACAGGCACATGCACAGTTACGTATACATACAAACACACACACGCACACATACGCACACATACGCACACACACACACACACACACACTTACACACACGCACACAGATGTATACTTATACATATACATGCAATCATATATTTGTACTAGCTGTATGGTAAGTAGCTTGCTTACCAACCACATGGTTCCGGGTACAATCCCACTGCGTGCCACCTCGGGCAAGTGGCTCCCACTATAGCCTTGGGCTGACCAAAGCCTTGTGAGTGGATTTGATAGACAGAAATTGAAAGAAGTCCGTCGTATATATATGTGTGTGTGTGTGTGTGTGTGTGTGTGTGTGTGTGTGTGTGTCTGTGTGTGTCTGTGTGTGTGTGTGTGTGTGTGTGTGTGTTTGTCCCCCCAACATCTATTGACAACCGATGCTGGTGTGTTTACGTCCCCGTCACCTGGCGGTTCGGTAAAAGAGACCGATAGAATAAGTACTAGGCTTACAAAGAATAAGTCCTGGCTCGACTAAAGGCGGTGCTCCAGCATGGCCGCAGTCAAATGACTGAAACAAATGAAAAAAGGTAAATGAAAAATATATATAAAGATATACATATACATACATACATGCATACATACATATATATATATATATATGTGTGTGTGTGTGTGTGTGTGTGTGTGTGTGTGTGTATGTGTGTGTGTGGAGTACCTCAAGTTTGACTGTGCTTGACTCCTTCCTTCCAGCTCTTTCATGTACCACAGTCAATCAATCGCTTCGGACATTTCGAGCAGTTGTTCCTAAGCACGAATTCCAGCCGATCCCGTTATGTACCTCACATTATATTGAAGTCACCCACTAATACTAATGAGTGATGTATACCCAGAAACACGTCGACTAGCTTGAAGATTTCGGGCTGGGTTTCCTTACTTCGGGCAGAGAACAGACCAGCTTCAGGGCATTTCCTTCACAGCTATTCACGTCTAAAGCGAATGATTCGCCGCCCTAATACCAAAATATCACCCCTTACGACGAGTTGTATGACTAATTAGATCCATTTGATGGATTAAATAAATAATTAATCCATATCTGGGACATTCACAAGCACTTCTCTGGGTCACCGTAGACCTTCGAACAACTCCTCAAAACCAGGGAAATCCCAATCCATATTTAAATTTATACCCTGGACTTGCACTAAAGACCTTAAATTAATTTCCTCTCCCATTGAAATACTTTCCCTTTTCTCATGTTATCTCTCTCTTCTCTCTCAGGATTTCTCTCAGATACTCTCTAACTCTTTTCTACCCTCTCTGTCTTCATCTTGTGACTCTGCTGAATCTTCTCCAATCTCTCCCTGCTCCTTTCTTTCTTTCTTTCTTTCTTTCTTTCTTTCTTTCTTTCTTTCTTTCTTTCTTTCTTTCTTCCCTCCTTTCTTTCTTTCTTTCTTTCTTTCTTTCTTTCTTTCTTTCTTTCTTTCTTTCATACAATTCTGTCTCCTTGTGTCTCCTTCTGGTGATCTTAGAGCCAAGAATGTGCCAGTTTCCTTTTACCCGTCTAGCTAGGATGAGGGTGCTGCTGCTAACCCTTACCACAATTCTGGTCGCTACCTCAGATCAGCACTTCAATGAAGGCAACTACAATTCTTTGGGTTCTGGTTATTCCTATCGTTACCTTCAGACATCTCAAACAGAACAATTTTATCAAAGGCGAAGTCTACTGGAATGTGCCATCATCGCTGCAAACAGCCAATCAGAATTCTTTACTTACAACAAACTCAGCCATGTTTGTAAGAATTACTCACCGAAAAATTTGATGACAGTCGTCAGCACGAATGACAAAAACGAGATTTCCTTCTATAAAAGTAAGTGAAGTTGTTGTGTTGTTTTTTTCTTTTTACTTCTACGTTAAGATAACTAAGAAAACTAGAGATGACGTAATCCACTTACTCCTCTATCTTCGAAATTGCTGGCATTGTGCAAAAATTTGAAGCCAATGATATTGTTGTTGCTGTTGAACCTCCATCTCTCTTATTTCAGTGTCATTGATGTCTTCCTGTCTTACCTTGCTATTTTCCATCTAATATATTCTGTATTTGATTTCTTCGATTTCTACTTCGGTTAACCAGCATTTCATTCTTATGTCTTCCTTTGTTACATCACACGTTCCCTTTTTAAACCATATCTCTCTCATTCTGTCCAACGTAGCCAAACCTGCTAGGTTCACTTCGAACATAACATTCAATCAAAGCTGCATTCCATCTTTTCTCCTTCCTTTCATATTGCAGTCACTAGATGACGACTGGGCCTAACCTGCCAGGTAACAGATATTCACTGTTATCAGTTCCAGTCTCATTCACACCTGCATTTAGACAGGGTATTTTGTAGGACAATAGGTAAAAATAGTATAAGTTGTCCACTTTTCAAACTGGTCGACAACACGGACAACAAATTTGTGATTTGTACAATCGACCCACATAGGCTTAGATGAGAGAGATCGGATTAGAGAATTAGTTAGAAGGCATTGACGAGGGCAATCATCAACAACAAATAGTGGTTTTCCCTAAAAAAAAAAACAATTAGAGTAGAATCAGTGAGGTTTAGTAAGGTATTAGTGATAGAAAGTAATTAAATAGAAAGGAATTTGGTCAGAAACTTAGAAGAGGCACTTAGGAAAAGCATTGCAACTGACATACTAGCCGCTAGATTTGGCTCTAGACCAATTCTTCAACGCTAAATGCAAAGGCTGCATTGTCAGAGTTAAGGTGCATGTTCTAAGACAAGAAGGAACGAAAACCGCTCGATGGGCCCCGAGTGACAGAAGTGTAACGTGGTGGAAACAAAGCAACAATTCCGTCTTCGGTAGACCAAAATGTGCGCGCTTGATACTTCAGCCCTAGCAAATGTGTGCGGCATTTCGGCAGCACTTTGCCAAACTGTTTGGGATGAAGGGCAGAGCGGACGCTCGACGGCATGCCACAACTCTCCGATAAGAGCCGTGGTTTCGATGACGAGTTGCACGTGGGGCAAATCACCTGGTTTGGATGGTCTGCTTTCTGAGATTTACTTTTATATACGAGATTTGTTTGATGACCTTTTAGTAAATAACTCCCACAACTGGCAGCAGAGAATTTCCAATACTGTAAGTCGAGGAGTGGTGGCACTGCTAAGAAAGGACCAAAACAAGGCGGCGACCAAATAGAAAGTTTTATGCCTGTAACACTGCTGAGCGTAGACTTAAAAATTTTGGCCAAGGTGTTAGGAAAGAGGGTGGCGCTTGTCGAGGAACTGATTGGTGATGCGCAAACATTTGCAAACCCAAGCAGATCCACTCACGAAGACCTCCATCTTGAGAGATATATCATAGAAAGGACCGGTGAGGAACCTGGCATAGGTGTGGCCCTGATCAATTTCGATCTGTCTAAAGCTTTTGATAGGGTCGAACTCCAATACTTGGCTGCCGTTCTCCTAATGCGTAGACACGCTCTAAGGTTACACCACTTGCAACGATTTCTGGACGTGTGTGGGCTCCGTTTGTCAGTCTCGTCTTTCCGCAGCTCGTCTCTTTGACGGAGCTACAGTTCTGGGTTAAGAAAAGACCGAGATTGGAACATGGTACCTAGAATATCTCAGGCGCTCACAACCCACGACCAGTCGGACAACGACATCGGTGGATGTTCTGCTTTCGAAATTTATAGAGAATTAGTAGCGGTGAATTGCGATAACGTTCTCGGGGAAACACTGGGCGCCGACGAGAACGAACTAGCTAATCTGTTCCAGAGGACTTTTCGGTCAGGACCTATCATGGATAATTTCCAGATCTCCTTGGTCTAGCAGTGCTACCGGTGGGTGCTACCGGTGGGTGCTACCGGTATCACTTTACAGGCACAGATATGCTGTCAGACGGACCTGTCCGAGGTGCAAGCAAAGTGACGAAACCGTTCTGCACGCCATCGTTCAGTGTCCAGGCATTGCTGACTTATGGGGTTATGTTGCACAGCTGCTGTCACTTGTGGAACGGATCCGTCTGTCAGACGAGTCTGTAGTGATGATTGCAGCGCCACCCTTCTTCAATCGAGCAGGCAAAGCAGTTTTCCTTCGCCTGATGGTTGTGGCGAATGAGGTTTAGTGGACAAGGTGGAAAGGCATGAGAACAGATACATTCCACTTTGGTAGAGTTATCATTGACTTTTTCAAGTCTCACTCGAAAAGGAAATTGTGAATGGAGCGAGAAGTGCTGTTCTCGAGAGAGTCAATTGAAAGATGCGTGGAAGTTGCAAAAATGGCAAGAGTGAATGGTACTTCTCTAAGTGTAGACCTGTGAGTCGGAGAAAAGGAATTTGAGAGAGCACTTGCTTTAGGGTTTCAGAGAAATCTCGGACAGTGGGGTTCCTCGATTATCCCTAGAGGTTTTCCTCTATCAAGAGGGCCACATCTCTATCATCCTTCCCACAGCTTTTTTTAATCCTTGTATGCTATGCATATGTCCCTTATTTTCCAGCGTATACCATGCTTACTTACTTCCTTTCGTTCTTTCCTTTTTTATCATTTTATTTTATGTAAACCGCAACAATTTAAGGCTATCTTTGTATTGTTCTCCTCATTCTTCACCCTTGTGGCAAATAAATGAAATCAAAATTATTATTATTATTATTATTATGATTATTATTATTATTATTATTATTATTATTATTACTATTATTATTATTATTATTACTATTATTATTATTATTATTATTATTACTATCATTATTATTATTATCATAATTATTATTATTACTATTATTATTATTATTATTATTATTATTATTATTATTATTATTATTATCATAATTATTATTACTATTATTACTATTATTATTATTATTATTATTATTATTATAGTTATTATTATTATTATTACTATTATTATTATTATTATTACTATTATTATTATTATTATTATTATTATTATTATTATTATTATTATTATTATTATTATCATCATTATCATTATTAAGACGGTGACCAGGCAAAATCGCTAGCGCGACGCGCAAAATGCCCAACAGTATTTCGTTCTCCATATTCTGAGTTCAAATTCCGCCGAGGTCGACTACCTTTCATCCTTTCGAGGTCGATAAATTTAGTAACCAGTTGCGTACTGGTGTCGATCTAATCGACTGCCCCGCCTCCCACCGAATTTCAGGCCTTGTGCCTAGAATAGAAAAGATTATTATTAAGCGGCAGGCAGGCAGGCAGAATCGTGATAGCACACAGGGCGAGGTTTTTAGCGGTATTTCGTCAGCCGCTACTTTCTGAGTTCAAATTCCGCCGAGTCCGACTTTGCCTTTTACCTATTCAGGGTTGATAAATTGAGTACCAGTGAAACACTGGGGTGGATAGAATCAACTAGTCCCCTCACCACTAATATTCAGGCCTTATGCCGTTACTAGAAAAGATGATGTTTATTATTATTATTATTATTATTATTATTATTATTATTATTATTATTATTGAGTGAGAGAGCAGTGCATGCCATCAAAGTGACACTAGGGTAAAATATACGAAGCCCATTTTATACCCATCATGACTACCTGTCTGATAAGAGTACCCCAGGCACATGCATCACAACCATATGTACGCGACATGGTGATCTCATATCAAGATAAACAGCGCATGACCTCGCAGGTGGGGCCCAGTTAGAATTTTATTCAGGTCGAGTAGCCGATCCCGCTCAAAAGGTCCCTGAATAAGGTTTGTTTAAAGATGTTGAGCAAAACACCCATGTTTCCAAAGGTGAATTATTCAAACCCCAAAGAATTCCTGTCAGCACATGGCTATGATGATCCCCCACTACTTCTGCTCATGATCAGAGATGCACATATCGTCAGCCACCAAGGGACATGCTCAACTGGTTAAGGTCAAACAACTGACAAGCAAATCTGTGTTATGAAGCAGAATGTTTGCTGCAGCCCATCTTTTTATACCAAGAGAAAATAATGTACATGATAACACTTCCAATCAGTTTAGGTCAGAAGCCATGAGAGCCACTGCCTGGTATTGCATTAGGGCATTTATTATTATTATTATTATTATTATTATTATTATTATTATTATTATTATTATTATTATTATTACTACTATTATTATTTCAGATAGCCGATGTATTAAAACAAATTAATTATTATCATTATTATTATTATTATTATTATTATTACTATTATTATTTCAGATAGCGGATGGATTAAAACATATGGCATATCAAAGGGAGCTGGTTCAAAAGTTTATGATTCATTTATGAATATAGGAAGTCCTTCATCCTGGAGAGTGGACAAATGCAATGGTACCTTCTGTCCTAACTTCTTCCGACACTCTCTCCTTGATTTCTGGAACTATCTTCCAATTGATGAGGTATGTATTCATACGTGCGAACAAGTGCACACAGAATCATTATTTTCATAATGATAGTAATAATGATTAACAGACTTTTAGATCAATTTAATTCTGTTTGGGACATATTTCACCTGCAAAAATGATATATTAGGCCGGTGTAACAGTATTATGATGTATTTTTATCCGTGACAAACTGCAGTAATAAGAATAATTATCATAAACAAAAGACTCTCCTTTTGGGGAGTGGCCAGTAAATGGGAAGCAAAATCGATGAAATCAACTTACGATACATGACTGGACAAAGTTTTATTGAACCTGCATAATATAATGCTGGTCGATTTGAATAATCTTGTCATTCTTCTTGTGAGACGGCAAGATTGAGTAACAAACAAAACCTTGTGGGAATATGTGAGCCAGTAACCTATCGGAACTCAGATCAAGAGCAGGGAATGAAGTTAGCTAGGACACATCGAGCGGGGACCTCTTTCTGATTTTACAAGGCAAGCCGTCCGATGAATATCTCAAGGGAGGCAGAAGAGTGAAAATTTAAAAAAAAAAAGAAAAAGAAAGAACAGCATGGAAAAGTTCAACAGAAACGGAAGAAATGGTTGACGGCTACACCTGGGGACAACTGAAATTCATCGACAAATTTACCAGCCTTTAGCGATCTGTTACTGCAGTCCTGTACTCTACATGGGGTTAAGGAAATTAAGAACACAGATCGTTGTGTGTTTTATGCTATAAATCTAATTACTAAACTTAACGTCTCAATGTTTTCTCTCATGGATAGATGGCTACACATTTTGGTGGGCAGAAGCATTAACACTATTTAGCAGACAATAACTTATCTAGCAGCCGTTGATATACAAATATTGATATTATTTATATATATACACACACACACACACACATACACACACACACACACACACACACACACACACACATACACACACACACACACAAACACACACACACACACACACACACACACATATATATATATATATATATATATATATATATATATATATATATATATATGTATGTATGTATGTATGTACGTATGTATATATATATATTTATATATACATATATTTATATACATATATCTATATATATATATATATATATATATATATATATATATATATATATATATATATATATATATATATATATATATATACATATATATATATATATATATATTGCCTGCTTCAGTCATTGCACTACGGCCATGTTACGGCACCGCCTTGAATGGGTTTAGTAGAACTAATTCTTTTGTATATATTATATCAATTTCTTTGAGACAGAGAAAAAGAGAGACAAAGAGACAGAGAGACAGAGAGACAGAGAGACAGAGAGACAGAAAGACAGAGAGAAAGAGAGTCAGAGAGACAGAGAGACAGAGAGACAGAGAGACAGAGAAAAAGAGAGACAGAGAGACAGAGAGACAGAGAGACAGAGACAGAGAGACAGAGAGAAAGAGAGACAGAGAGACAGAGAGACAGAGAGACAGAGAGACAGAGAAAAAGAGAGACAGAGAAAAAGAGAGACAGAGAGAAAGAGAGACAGAAAGACGAGAGAAAGAGAGACAGAGAGACAGAGAGACAGAGAGACACAGAGACAGAGAAACAGAGAGACAGAGAAACAGAGAGACAGAGAGACAGAAAGACAGAGAGACAGAGAGACAGAGACAGAGAGACAGAGAGAAAGAGAGACAGAGAAACAGAGAGAAAGAGAGACAGAGAGACAGAGAGAAAGAGAGACAGAGAGACAGAAAGACAGAGAGAAAGTGAGACAGAGAGACAGAGAGACAGAGAGACAGAGACAGAGAGACAGAGAGACAGAGAGACAGAAAGACAGAGAGACAGAGAGACAGAGAGACAGAGAGAAAGAGAGACAGAGAGACAGAGAGACAGAGAGGAAGAGAGACAGAGAGACAGAGAGAAAGAGAAACAGAGAGACAGAGAGACAGAGAGACAGAGAGAAAGAGAGACAGAGAGACACAGAGACACAGAGACACAGAGAAAGAGAGACACAGAGAAAGAGAGACAGAGAGACAGAGAGACAGAGAGACAGAGAAAAAGAGAGACAGAGAGACAGAGAGACAGAGAGACAGAAAGACAGAGAGAAAGAGAGACAGAGAGACAGAGAGATAGAGAGACAGAGAAAAAGAGAGACAGAGAGACAGAGAGACAGAGAGAAAGAGAGACAGAGAGACAGAGAGACAGAGAAAAAGAGAGACAGAGAAAAAGAGAGACAGAGAGACAGAGAGACAGAAAGACAGAGAGAAAGAGAGACAGAGAGACAGAGAGACAGAGAGACAATGAAAAAGAGAGACAGAGAGACAGAGAGACAGAGAGAAAGAGAGACAGAGAGACAGAAAGACAGAGAGAAAGAGAGACAGAGCGACAGAGAGACAGAGAAAAAGAGAGACAGAGAAACAGAGAGACAGAGAGACAGAGAGAAAGAGAGACAGAGAGACAGAGAGACAGAGAGACAGAGACAGAGAGACAGAGAGACAGAGAGAAAGAGAGACAGAGAGACAGAGAGAAAGAGAGACAGAGAGACAGAGAGAAAGAGAGACAGAGAGACAGAAAGACAGAGAGAAAAAGAGACAGAGAGACAGAGAGACAGAGAGACAGAGAGACAGAGACAGAGAGACAGAGAGTCAGAGAGACAGAAAGACAGAGAGAAAGAGAGACAGAGAGAAAGATAGACAGAGAGACAGAGAAAAAGAGAGACAGAGAGACAGAGAGACAGAGAGAAAGAGAGGCAGAGAGACAGAGAGACAGAGAGAAAGAGAGACAGAGAGACAGAGAGACAGAGAGAAAGAGAGACAGAGAGACAGAGAGAAAGAGAGACAGAGAGAGAGAGCTGTTGTTGTTCCAGCTCACGAGTGTCCAGACTATATATAAAACGCGCGTGTGTGTGTGTGTGTGTGTGTGTGTGTGTGTGCGGGGGAGCGGGGGGCGGGCGTGCTGCATCCGCGGGCGTTATATTTGTACTTAAGAAGCACCGAAGTAAATATCTTTGCGCCAGTTATTTGTCATGAAAAGAAAAAAAGATATTTTTTAATAAATACAATCAATGATTAAAATTGATTGTGTTCCGTGCAGATATATGAACAAGTCCTCGTTGTCTCAACTGCGTTGACGGATTTCAATGCCTTTCTTCATTGGAAATCTATATAGTAACGTTCCCTGTTCATCTTTTATATTTCATAAACACATCACGCCATCACCGAATGCTAGCACAATAATGCCACCACCATAAACACCATAGCAACGACATTATCACCATCGGAACTACTTCAATAATTACTCAGCCGTGATTCTTTCTATGTTTAGTGAAGTACAAAACTCTTTTCAAGGACTTTTTTCTTCATAGCAATAAGATAAGACGTGCTCAAAGCTAGGTGTATTTTCACTTCAGTGGAGAAATACAGACACATTAGTAAACAAGCTTGATCTGAGTGGATGATACTAACAGCAGTGGACAGTCAATGCGTTTTGGTCATTCATAGACACATCGGAGTTTGTAGGTAATACTGATAAGAGAACATCGGACGGAGAGCAGTGACCAGTACTGGCATATTTGAAGAGACTCTACTTTGGGGAATAGAAGAAAATATTGTGAGTAGAAGACGGGAGGAAGATCAGAGCAAAATTGTGACATTAATGAGCAGTCCTGATATCAATCGTTCACATAACAAACTACGGTGTAGGGTCTGCCTTCAATCTCAGTGAAAGTAAGTGTTTTCTTTTATATCGCATGGTATTTCGTGGTATTTCGTGTGTAAGGATTAGAGTCTGTAAGGATTAAGACCAGGTTGTGTGAGTGTGTGTATTTGTATATTATTTAAGGTCTAGCCACCATGTAGAGTTCTCCCTTATTCGCTGATCCATACTGCCATATTTGATGGCATAACAGATGCACGTGCATATTATATGCATCGCAATTGCAGCAGCGAATATTCAGTACAAAAAGAAAATGTGAATAAGCATTTAAATCTCATGTATCGTCAGTGGATGTTTCAAATATTTTAGATGGATACAGGCATCATTAATTGAAGCCCGAGCGGTTATTCCGTGAGATTCACCTAAGTGTAAGCTGCGCTTACCGAAGGATAAAATAGAAATGGCGAATAGAATTATACTGCGATGAAGATGTTTTTCATCAGATGAGGCAGATGATAATGATGATGATGATGATGATGTATTTTCTAGATGGCTGAGAATACTGTGATACTTTAAATAACACTGAATTATTTAATCCACAATTTTTCTTTTCTGCATTTGTACATTCGTTTTACAACAACGCAGGAATCTCAAATGAATTTATGCTCCCACTGGATATGCAAAGTAAAGTGAATATTTTACAGCCCTTTTGGATGAGATTGTGAATTATATTGTGCAGAGAGACTGGCAAATATTACAGTTTTTTTGATTATATAAAGGGAAAAAAATATATTTACCCTTTATCGATAATTGTTGATGCTTTTGTCCAATTAGCACACATATTCATGCAGCTCTTTCTCGATGTAGGATTAATGCATGTAATTTAATCAGGACTTCGTATATTGACCCCGAAGAAATTCTTGAAACATTTTTGAGGCTATTTACTTACAGAACGTTACGTTTTCGATTTCACCCTTATAATGTATGGATCAATACCCTGTTAAGTCGGTAGTAACCATTGTTGAATATTGTTGCAATGAAACGGGGTTTCCATCCCTTAGTTGTATCGCCCCCTCCACCCACCAGGCTAATGACCTTCATCTGCCAAACTGACTTGTCAATTAACCCATAGTTGGAACTCTGACACTTTTTACTGTTCCAAGTCAGAATAGACGTGGAAACACCAGTAGCTAAGAGGTGTTTCTGCACTCCTCAAAAAAACCCCAAAGAGGCCCCACTACTTGATGTAGTTTAAATCATAACCAGGAGCCGCACCTTTATTAATAACACAAATATATCTTAAAACTTTCATTTTAAATCGTAATTAATGTCTTTTTCGTGTTCTTTTACAGACATCTTCCATCTCACCCAAACTTATCTTCTCCCACTTACAGGGTTTCTTTCTGTTACTCTCTTACACTTTTCTACCTTCTCTTCCTAGTTCTCTTTCTAAATATTAAATTTTACTTTGTCTTTTTTCTCTTTCCAAAAATCCTTTCAATCTCTGCCTGTCTATCTGTCTATCTCACTCTTTCTCTCTCTCTTTCTTTCTCTCTCTCTCTCTCTCTCTCTCTCTCTCTTTCATGTCATTTCTTTCACCCTTCTTTCTCCCTCTTTCAATCATAGAGCCAAGAATGTCCCTGTTTCATTTTACCCGTCCAGATGCAATGGAAGTGCTGCTCTTAACCCTTACAACAATCCTGGCTGTTACCTCAGATCAGGAATTTGGTGAAGCTTACTACAATCGTTTGGAACCTGGTTATTCCTATGGTTATCTTCAGACACCTCCAACACAACAATTCTCCACCGTATCAAGTGTACTGGAATGTGCCGTCATCGCTCTGAACAGCCAATCAGAATTCTTTACTTACCACAAAGTCAGCCATGTTTGTAAGAATTACTCACCGAAAAATATAATGACAGTCGTCAGCACGAATGACGTCAACGAGATTTCCTTCTATAGATGTAAGTGAAGCTTCATTATTATTAGTTGTTTTTCTTTCTTACATTGTGCGATAAGATATAACTACCGGTTGAACGCAGAGGATCCATGAAATCGACTTATTCCTCTACCATCGAAATTGCTGGCCAAGATTTCAAATCAATATTCTTGTTGACGTTGTTGTTGATATTATTGTTGTTGTGGTTGCTGTTGCTGTTGTCTCTCCATATCCCTGCATTCTGTGTCATTAACATCTCCCTCTCTTACGTTGCTATTTTCCGTCTGGTAGTTTCTATATATGTTTTCTTCGATTCCTACTTCTGTTAAGCAGCATTTCATTTTTATCTGTCTTTCTTGGTCAGTGTGTCTCTGTCGAGTTTCATCAAACATTACCTTTTCAAACCATATCTCTCTCATTTGTCCAATGCTACTTCGTATGTAACATTCCATCACCAATGCAATCCGTCTTTCTTCCTTTCCTTCCTACTACAGTCGCTCGATGACGACCGAGCCCACCCTGCCAGGCGAGAGATCTTCACCGTTATCAGATCCAGTCTCAGTCTCACTGTTGTTCAAATCATTTTCCATTTGGCGTTTTCACTCGTAGAGTGTGTTGGAATGATGAAGTGATACAACCACCTATATTTTTATTGAGACATCATCTTTAAACAGGTTGCCCAGACCCCTGTCATATGCCAACCTTGTATTTCAAGGTCACCGGTTGGGCTTAAACGTATTTCAACTTTTCCAAAGCTTACATGAAGGGAATTATTGTTTAGAGTAACCTCAGCATTCGAATATCGAGTCTCTACAAACGGTTACATTTTGACATAATAGCCCCAAAATTATTATTATTATTATTATAAGTAGTAGTAGTAGTAGTAGTAGTAGTAGTAGTAGTAGTAGTAGTAGAGTGATGGAATTTGGCAATCGTATACAAAAGTTAAGAACTCATCTATCTATCTCTCTATCTATCTATCTATTATTATTATTGTAATTTTCTTTATCATCTTTCAATCGTTTCCAATTCTTGCCGAGTGTCTTCCTGACACCCAGCGCAGATTATCGCACTGTATACATTGGTAGACCACAAATACAAACTCACGAAATTGTCCAATTACAAAGTCATGTGATAGAGAAAAAAAGGGGAAGAACGACACAGCGGAAAAAATAAAAAACAAAAAACGAAAATAAAGATGTAAACAAAGAAAGTAAAGGAAGAAAAGGGAAAGAAAATTCACAGCGACAATGCTCTTCTCAATACGTCTGACGTGCCAGTTAAGACAGGTTTTTGCACTTCCTGCATGGATGGTAAGCCAGGGATCATTCTTAATTAGTTATCAGTTCTTTTCTTGATCATTCCAAGTGCTCCTACAATCACTGGTATTGTAACCGTCTTGAGAGGCCACATCTTTTTGATTTCGATTAGCAAATCTTTATATCTTCTGAGCTTATCAAATGCTTTTGCCGAGATATTATGGTCAGAGGGTATGATCATTTTCAATCAATAAACAGACGTTATTGCTTTGGCCTTTCACCACAATATCTGCTTTGTTTGACTTAATGGTCTGGTCAGTACATACTGGTAAGTCCCAAAGAATAGTTACATTTTCTCTCTCTCTCTCTCTTACAACTTCAGTGTGGTGTTTGTACGATTTGTCAGCAGTTTTGATTTTATAATGGCGACACTTTATCCAGTGTAGATATTGGCCAACGCTGTCATGTCTTGGTTTGTACTCTACAGGTACTAAATCCTTACTTCCAGAGATTAGGTGGTCCACTGTTTCTATCCCATCGTTGCTGTATCGTCACTTTGGATCTACATCATTTTTCATCACATTGGCTTGATAGTTCCGGGTCAATATGCTCTGATCTTGGAAAGCCAAGATAAAGCCTTCTCTCTCTGCCTTTAGCCTTGAGCTCCGTAGCCACTGATGGGTGCGCTTCTGGTCTACATCAGCTTGTTTGCTACGGGCCACATATTTGCCATGCAGAGCTTTTTGTTCCCAGTTATCAGCCAATTGTTCAAACACATTTTGCTTTGCTATTGATTTAACCTTCTTTTCAACTACAGTTGCAGCACTTCTATCATGCTGTTCAACTCACTTGAAGATATTTTGCTCTCTTTCATAACAGAATGTAGCTTCTTCCGTCTTTCATCGTTTTCAACGAGCTTTAGCTACTAGTCGTTAGATGTTTCTAGACATTTTGCCATTCAATTTGTGGTGGTTTTGTAGGAGATTTCAAATTGAATCAAGCCTCGACCTCCTTGAACTCTCGGTAGGTAAAGACGATCCGCGTCTGCCTGTGGGTGGTACACCTTATTGCAAGTCAGCAGCTTGCGGATTTTCCCTCCAATCTTCCTTATTTCGCTTATATTCCAATTCAGCACATTGAAACTGTAACTAACAACCGGAACTGTTAAGGAATTTATAGCTAACACCTTCTTACGTGCATTTAACTCGGATCTTACGACTGCTCGAACTCTCCTCTAAGACCCCTTCCGGGTCTTCTCTTTCATACTTGCATGCTGAATACCAGAGCTTTCACTTACTCCGAGGTACTTGTAAGTTTGTTCCTGCTCGAGGTCTTTTATGAGTTCCCTTTCTGGAAAGCGGCCTTGGCACGTTTAACAAACCCAAATTCTATCTCAGTGTCATCACTGAATGCTTTTTTACAGTACATAGTAGTTCTTCAATCTCATTATCGTCTTCGCCATAGAGTTTTAAGTCATCCATATAAAATAGATGACTTATTTTCTTGTCACAGATTTTATATTCATACCTTGTTCTGTTAAGTTTACTTGTACGGGGTATTAGGGCTATGCAGCAAATTAAAGGTGAAAGTGAGTCACCTTAGGAAATGCCGCAGCTGGTATCGATATTTTTTGTGATCAGTACGCCATTAGATTGTTATAGTTGGAGATACGTATTCCACATTGACATGTTGTGCATCAGGAAGTTTGAAATCAAAACTGAAATTTTAAAGATATCCCGCGGTTTCAAGATCCGTGAATGCAGTATGCCGTCGAACCCTAACCCTAACCTTAACCCTAACCCAATAGGTTCCATGATTTATGTGAAGATTTCGAGAAAGCCCAAAAGGTAGTCAAGAATCTAATGAGAGTAAGACAATGAAAACGACTTGCCCAAGAAAATCCATCACACTTGTCAATAAGTCGATCATAAATTTATCTAAACTAAAACCTTCGCCCGATGTTGCCTCAGTTTTGGAGCTTGGACTGAGTTTCCGCCCAAGCACTAATAATTTCAACTTGAATAAATTGGCTCAAAGGCTATTTCAGTTTGTCCGCTGTGACAAGCTGAAGGAAAATCTTTTTAAAAACACTGGTAGCGAGGAGTCAGAAAATCTTATACATACTGAAAATAAGAATGATTATGTTCGAATCTGGCGTAATTGGATTGAAAAGAATCGGGATGGACGTTCACAAGCGCTACTGGAAATTCTTGAATCCTGTCAGACAGGCATTAGAGAAAGCCTTAAAACAAATGGAGAGAAGTTCCTGGAATAACCTCACCAATTTCCAACGTTACGTTTAGGGTTTCCTCGATTATCCCAAGAGGCTTTCCTCTATCAAGAGGGCCACATCTTTATCATCCTTCCCACCGCTTTTTTTAAATCCTTGTATGCTATGCATATGTCCCTTATTTTCCAGTGTATACCATGCTTACTTACTTCCTTTCGTTCTTTCCTTTTTTATCATTTCATTTTATGTAAACCCCAACAATTTAAGGCTATCTTTGTATTGTTCTCCTCATTCTTCACCCTTGTGGCAAATAAATGAAATCAAAATTATTATCATTATTATTATTATTATGATTATTATTATTATTATTATTATTATTATTATTATTATTATTACTATTATTATTATTATTATTATTATCATAATTATTATTATTATTATTATTATTATTATCATAATTATTATTATTATTATTATTATTATTATTATTATTATTATTACTATTATTATTATTATTATTATTATTATTATCATAATTATTATTATTATTATTATTATTATTATTATTATTATCATAATTATTATTACTATTATTACTATTATTATTATTATTATTATTATTATTTTATGTTTGACTTTTGTTTTGCATTTGTACAAGTTGGATCCAAGTCTCACCCAGAGACCTCAAGAGACAACAAGTTAGAAGTTCATGTAGGTGTTATGCCTAGGGTACCATATATTTGGATTTGTACAGTTTTGTTCAAGTGAATGTTTAAGAAACCATAAGAAAATTATGTTTGCTTTAAAATTTGAGATCACATAGACAGTATTTTACGTAGGATATGGGCAGTTCCCATGAGCACTATCTTTTGGACTTCAGCCATTTTGGGGTTTCCTGGTATCTGAGCTAGGTAGTAATCAGCCCGTTTCGCTGTCATTCCCAGGGCACCTATGACAATAGGTATTGTTTTCGTCTTCAGATTCCACATTTTGCTAATTTCTATTTCAAGATCTTTATATTTGCTCAGTTTTTGGTAGGTCTTGACAGATACGTTTATATCAATTGGGACAGTCATATCAATGAGGAGGCATGATTTTTGTCTGAAGTCTTTCAGTATGATGTCTGGCCTATTTGCGTCTATCTTTCTGTCAGTTTGAATGGTGAAGTTCCAGAGGAGTGCAATGTGATCATTTTCAAGTACTGGGGGTGGTTTGTGTTCCCACCAGTTTTTATCATGGGGCAAGTCCAGGTTTTTGCATATTACCCAGTGAATATATTGTGCAGCTCTATCATGCCTGTTGAGATACTCTGTAGGCGCAAGCAGACTGCACATGGAGACAACATGATCGATGGTCTCATTTTGTTGTTGGCATATACGACATAATGGGGAGCTGCCGTTCTTTAATATGTTGGCCTGGTAGTTCTTTGTAGGTAGGCATTGATCTTGGGCTGCTATGATAAACCCCTCTGTTTCTGATTTCAATCCAGAGGCCATTAACCATTGGTGGGTAAGGGCTTTGTCAATATCTGCATTATTCGCTCTCTTTGGGTATTTGCCATTGAGAGGTTTTCCATGCCATTTTTCAGTCATAATAGCTAAGGCAGCAATTTTAGCACGGGTTTTCAAGCGCTTAGCTTTTTCTGTAGGTGTTTCTAGTTCGTCTAATTCTTGAATTTGTTGCAATTGGAATTCACTTAGATATTCCTTTGTCTGTTTTGTTACTGAGTAAGATGCTTTCTTGCTTTCATATTTTAAGACAAGTTTTAGCATCCAGTCCTCAGAGTTTTTCATATAGGTGTCTAGGCCAATTGTGGCTACCTTCATTGATAATGCCAGCTGTAGTAGTCCTCGACCTCCCTCTTTTCTTGGCAGATAAAGACGTTCTATATCTGCCTTAGGGTGGTGCATTCTATGCATTGTCAACAGTTTTCGTATTTTTCTGTCAACATTACATATTTCAGTAATTGACCAGTTAACGATGTTGAAACTGTAAGTCACGACTGGTATGGCTAGAGCATTGATCGCTTCGATCCTGTTTCTCGCGTTCAGCTCTGTCTTCAGTATTGCTCTCACCCTGCGATAACATTCTCTTCTGATCCTTTCCCTCATCACTGAGTGCTTGATATTGTCCCCTTCAATTACCCCTAGGTATTTGTAGCTCTCCGCTGGTTCTAACTCTTTTATGACATTTTGCTGGTCAAGGTTCACATTAGATGTATTTGTCATTTTTCCTTTGATAAAGATAGCTTTTGCACATTTATCAAGGCCAAATTGCATCCTGATGTCATCACTGAATTGTTTAACAATCGCTAGTAGGCCTTTGAGTTGTTGGTCATTTTTTGCAAAGAGCTTTAAATCATCCATGTAAATGAGATGATTTATATTTTTATCAAATATTTTATAACCATACTGTGCATCATTGAGCAATTTTGAGAGCGGTATTAGGGCTAGACAGAAGAGGAGTGGTGATAGTGAGTCACCCTGGAAAATGCCACATGAAATTCTTACATCTCCAGCATTTAGAGATTCATTGTCATTGTTCAACATCAGTGTGGTTCTCCATGATCTCATACTTACAGATAAAAAGTTTCGCAGAGTAGGAGCTATTTTATACATTTCCAGACATTTCCTAATCCAGCTATGTGGTAGGCTATCAAAGGCCTTTTTATAGTCTATCCAGGCTATTGACAAGTTTTTGTGTCGCTTGTGACAATCTTCTAAGATCATCTTATTGATGAGTAGCTGATCTTTACAACCATAAGATCCACGTTTACATTATTATTATTATTATTATTATTATTATTACTATTATTATTATTATTATTATTATTATTATTATTATTATTATTATTATTATTATTATTATCATAATTATTATTACTATTATTACTATTATTATTATTATTATTATTATTATTATTATTATTATTATTATTATTATTATTATTATTATTATTATTATTATTATTATTATTATTATTATCATCATTATCATTATTAAGACGGTGACCAGGCAAAATCGCTAGCGCGACGCGCAAAATGCACATATTCTGAGTTCAAATTCCGCCGAGGTCGACTACCTTTCATCCTTTCGAGGTCGATAAATTTAGTAACCAGTTGCGTACTGGTGTCGATCTAATCGACTGCCCCCCCCTCCCACCGAATTTCAGGCCTTGTGCCTAGAATAGAAAAGATTATTATTAAGCGGCAGGCAGGCAGGCAGAATCGTAATAGCACACAGGGCGAGGTTTTTAGCGGTATTTCGTCAGCCGCTACTTTCTGAGTTCAAATTCCGCCGAGTCCGACTTTGCCTTTTATCTATTCAGGGTTGATAAATTGAGTACCAGTGAAACACTGGGGTGGATAGAATCAACTAGTCCCCTCACCACTAATATTCAGGCCTTATGCCGTTACTAGAAAAGATAATGTTTATTATTATTATTATTATTATTATTATTATTGAGTGAGAGAGCAGTGCATGCCATCAAAGTGACACTAGGGTAAAATATACGAAGCCCATTTTATACCCATCATGACTACCTGTCTGATAAGAGTACCCCAGGCACATGCATCACAACCATATGTGCGCGACATGGTGATCTCATATCAAGATAAACAGCGCATGACCTCGCAGGTGGGGCCCAGTTAGAATTTTATTCAGGTCGAGTAGCCGATCCCGCTCAAAAGGTCCCTGAATAAGGTTTGTTTAAAGATGTTGAGCAAAACACCCATGTTTCCAAAGGTGAATTATTCAAACCCCAAAGAATTCCTGTCAGCACATGGCTATGATGATCCCCCACTACTTCTGCTCATGATCAGAGATGCACATATCGTCAGCCACCAAGGGACATGCTCAACTGGTTAAGGTCAAACAACTGACAAGCAAATCTGTGTTATTAAGCAGAATGTTTGCTGCAGCCCATCTTTTTATACCAAGACAAAATAATGTACATGATAACACTTCCAATCAGTTTAGGTCAGAAGCCATGAGAGCCACTGCCTGGTATTGCATTAGGGCATTTATTATTATTATTATTATTATTATTATTATTATTATTATTATTATTATTATTATTATTATTATTATTATTATTACTACTATTATTATTTCAGATAGCCGATGTATTAAAACAAATTTATTATTATCATTATTATTATTATTATTATTATTAATATTATTATTTCAGATAGCGGATGGATTAAAACATATGGCATATCAAAGGGAGCTGGTTCAAAAGTTTATGATTCATTTATGAATATAGGAAGTCCTTCATCCTGGAAAGTGGACAAATGCAATGGTACCTTCTGTCCTAACTTCTTCCGACACTCTCTCCTTGATTTCTGGAACTATCTTCCAATTGATGAGGTATGTATTCATACGTGCGAACAAGTGCACACAGAATCATTATTTTCATAATGATAGTAATAATGATTAACAGACTTTTAGATCAATTTAATTCTGTTTGGGACATATTTCACCTGCAAAAATGATATATTAGGCCGGTGTAACAGTATTATGATGTATTTTTATCCGTGACAAACTGCAGTAATAAGAATAATTATCATAAACAAAAGACTCTCCTTTTGGGGAGTGGCCAGTAAATGGGAAGCAAAATCGATGAAATCAACTTACGATACATGACTGGACAAAGTTTTATTGAACCTGCATAATATAATGCTGGTCGATTTGAATAATCTTGTCATTCTTCTTGTGAGACGGCAAGATTGAGTAACAAACAAAACCTTGTGGGAATATGTGAGCCAGTAACCTATCGGAACTCAGATCAAGAGCAGGGAATGAAGTTAGCTAGGACACATCGAGCGGGGACCTCTTTCTGATTTTACAAGGCAAGCCGTCCGATGAATATCTCAAGGGAGGCAGAAGGGTGAAAATTTAAAAAAAAAAAGAAAAAGAAAGAACAGCATGGAAAAGTTCAACAGAAACGGAAGAAATGGTTGACGGCTACACCTGGGGACAACTGAAATTCATCGACAAATTTACCAGCCTTTAGCGATCTGTTACTGCAGTCCTGTACTCTACATGGGGTTAAGGAAATTAAGAACACAGATCGTTGTGTGTTTTATGCTATAAATCTAATTACTAAACTTAACGTCTCAATGTTTTCTCTCATGGATAGATGGCTACACATTTTGGTGGGCAGAAGCATTAACACTATTTAGCAGACAATGACTTATCTAGCAGCCGTTGATATACAAATATTGATATTATTTATATATATACACACACACACACACACACACACACTCACACACACACACACACACACACAGACACACACACACACATATATATATATATATATATATGTATGTATGTATGTATGTATGTATGTATGTACGTATGTATACATATATATTTATATATACATATATTTATATACATATATTTATATATATATATATATATATATATATATATATATATATACATATATATATATATATATATATATTGCCTGCTTCAGTCATTGCACTACGGCCATGTTACGGCACCGCCTTGAATGGGTTTAGTAGAACTAATTCTTTTGTATATATTATATCAATTTCTTTGGGACATAAACACAGGGACATAAACACAAGGAAACCATTTGTCAAGTGGTATGAATGAAATACACACACATATACACAGACGCAAAACATTATATTAGGATATCACCAGTTTCGTTTGACGTCATCAATATAACTTATACGACTTGATCCCAGTTAAAGAAGCCGGTCCAATCTTCTCTTACGTGGATAATCTAACAAGGACTTGGAGGATTTTGTAACATTTCACCTGAGTCGAAAGTTCTGGTACTGCGCTTAGCTTTTAAATGTTGTACGATATATATGCGTGCGTGCGTGCGTTTGTGCGTGTGTGTGTGTGAAGGTTAGAGTTAATGTGGGTTGTAGGCTCTCTGAATTTTGTGCCATGGAAAATGGTGTAAAACAATTTAGTTTGCTGTTGTGCCTCTTACACTTTTTTAAACTCCGAGGCGGGTATTTACATAAAATATCGAACAAGTAAAAGTGTAAAAGTGTAAAAGTATATATATATATATATATATATATATACGAGATAGTATCATGGTAATATATGAAATTTTCAAGTGAAGGGTAATTAAATATATTATTTGTTGCATTTATGGATGATAAGATACCTATTAGGCGAGTGACAAATAAAAATCGTTAATTTCGTCTGTTATATAGATTCGATTTGCTCAAAGGAATGGTGAAATAAAAATGAGAGTAGACATTAGACTAAAGAAGTGCATTTTAAAGTATCTCGAGCTATTTAACTTGATCCAATTATTTTTCATTATGCGTGTGTGAATATGTGTGAGTGTGTATGTATGCGTGTGTGCGTGTGTGTGTGTGCTACATGTTCATTTCTTTTGCAGGTGAAACTCGTGATTAGAAAAGACGAAAGTGATGTGGTAACTATGATATTTAATGGACGAAATACAACCATTGAAAGCTGGTTCTCTCCGAAAAACTTGAAAAGTTCGCCATGGAACGACCTGGCTTCAGCCACCGGACTTAAATTCTCAATTACAGGATATCGGTATGTTAATATATTTTCTTTTCTTGTGGCGTAGAGATGTTTTGTTATGTAGAGACTTATAGATTTAAAATCACTTTTCGTTTGCTACTGATATATTTCAACGCAATACATTTAAACGCAAAACGTTCTGAAGACGAACGACAGATTTTCAGGCTTTCAACTTTATATCTTCATTTAGTATGGTATACAGAATTCAAATTTGAACTAATATAACTTCTGTCGCTAAAATTTAAATCTATCGAGCCTTCCGGATAACTGCAGCACCGGTGGTTTGTTAATCACTATTTTTCTATAACAGTCGAGACTAAATAAGTCTTGCCATGCGCATGCCAAAAGCTACTTACTACTGATGTTTTTTAAAAGAAGCAGAGATACTGATTTAGCAATTCCACAGCCATTGCTAGAGTCTATTTCTCTAGTGCTAATAGATTTCTGTATTTTTAACACCATACGTCTAAATGAAATGCTTTCTCTTGACGAATTGTATAGTTTCCTGGCTTTCGCGTCAAATGGCATGTTTTAAAGTGAGAAAAGCCCCAAAATATACATTCACCTTAAAATGTATACCATAATAATATTTACTTGTCTTTGTTCCTTTTAAATATTATTATATTCTATTATATTCATTTCTCTTGACGCTTTGCTAAGATGTTTAACACGGGAAAATATTATCGTTTATATGCTCGAGCGTTTTCTAGTTATTTTGCTAAATTGTATGCCTCGTGTGTACTTTTGCCTTTCCTTACGTATTCACATTTGCACAGATTTGCGTATTTGTGTGTGTATGTGTGTGTGTGTGTGTGTGTGTGTGTGTGTGTGTGCGTGTGTGTGTGTGCGTGGGTGTGGGTGTGCGTATGTCTGTATTTCTGTTTATATGTTGTTTATATGTATGTAAGTGTTGACGCACACATCTTTGTTTTTAAGATAGATCTCGTTGCAAATGGAATCTATAGACGGCTCTTTGGGCTGTCACTGCACATTCTAACATCTATGTATGACACATAGCGTATATACAGTCTCAACAGGCCAGTTTCTGCAATATTTGTGTCCTGAAATAAAATCTTTTGCTCTCACTGGCTGCTGCTGGGACGAATTTCCGTGTCTATCCGATAGACAGCAAATCCATAATACATGCTATTTCAGGAAAAATACTACAGTAACTAGTCTATCGACAGTGTGTATACCCAGTATGATACCCAGTATGATACCCAGATGGCTATTTTAATTAAATACTGATTGATTTAACTGCATATAGCAGACATAATGGTATATTTACTAGAAGTTTAGATTTACATATTCTGAAACCCAAACAAGATTTTTGTTTTCTTACTTCTTAGGTCTAAACGTCGTTTCTATATAGTAAAACATGGTAATGGTTGTGCAGAGGACAGTGGCTGGTTGACCATCAATGAGGGTCGACTTTTTTGTCAGTTTGACAACTCAAATTACTACCCATCAATTCGTTATTCTGATACAAAATCGAAAGTCATATGGGACAAAGGTAAGTGATATTGTATCTTCTGTGTGTGTGTGTATGTGTGTGTGTGTGTGTGTGTGTGTGTGTGTGTGTGTGCGCGCGCGTGCGTAGTGTCTTACTGTGAGTAGTAACACTAAAAGTTAATTTTGTACTTATTGTTTAGCGGCCAATCAGCGTTGATTCAACTGATTTATATTCAAAGGGGTTCCAACAGTGACCGCCGCACAAAATGATGCCGAGATTTGGCTGCCATTTTTAGTAATTCGAGTGACCACGTATAAAGTCCTCCCACGATACGTTTGTTGTTGATGTTATTATTGTTGCTTCCAGGTTATGCATTAGCAGATTCCATGGCCATATTCATCCGCCTGAGGCAGCAGAACTAACCCAGCACATGATATCCATTGATACTACTGATGTTGTTGCAAACGTCAATCCAATCCATCTGACCACCACTAGGGATCTGCATTGGTCAAGTATTACCTGTTAATAAAGAATCCATACAAATATTCTATCCAGCATCGGTCTTTTGAGTTGTGATTTGCATTCTCTCTTTTCAGAGAGAGAGAAAGAGTGAGAGACAGAGAGACAGAGAGACAGAGAGAAAGAAAGACAGAGAGACAGAGAGAAAGAGAGACAGAGAGACAGAGAGACAGAGAGAAAGAGAGACAGAGAGACAGAGAGACAGAGAGACAGAGAGAAAGAAAGACAGAGAGACAGAGAGACAGAGAGAAAGAGAGACAGAGAGACAGAGAGACAGAGAGAAAGTGAGACAGAGAGACAGAGTGACAGAGAGAAAGCGAGAAAGAGAGACAGAGAGACGGAGAGACAGAGAGACAGAGAGAAAGAGAGACAGAGAGAAAGAGAGACAGAGAGACAGAGAGACAGAGAGAAAGAGAGACAGAGAGACAGAGAGACAGAGAGACAGAGAGACAAAGAGAAAGAGAGACAGAGAGACGGAGAGACAGCGAGACAGAGAGACAGAGAGACAGAGAGACAGAGAGAAAGAGAGACAGAGAGACAGAGAGAAAGAGAGACAGAGAGACAGAGAGACAAAGAGAAAGAGAGACAGAGAGACAGAGAGACAGAGAGAAAGAGAGACAGAGAGACAGAGAGACAGAGAGACAGAGAGAAAGAGAGACAGAGAGACAGAGAGAAAGAGAGACAGAGAGACAGAGTGACAGAGAGAAAGAGAGACAGAGAGACAGAGAGACAGAGAGACAGAGAAAAAGAGAGACAGAGAAACAGAGAGACAGAGAGACAGAAAGACAGAGAGAAAGAGAGACAGAGAGAGACAGAGAGACAGAGAGACAGAGAGACAGAGAAAAAGAGAGACAGAGAGACAGAGACAGAGAGACAGAGAGAAAGTGAGACAGAGAGACAGAGAGACAGAGAGACAGAGAGACAGAGAAAAAGAGAGACAGAGAAAAAGAGAGACAGAGAGACAGAAAGACAGAGAGAATGAGAGACAGAGAGACAGAGAGACAGAGAGACAGAGAGACAGAGAAAAAGAGAGACAGAGAGACAGAGAGACAGAGAGAAAGAGAGACAGAGAGACAGAAAGACAGAGAGAAAGAGAGAAAGAGAGACAGAGAGACAGAGAGACAGAGAAAAAGAGAGACAGAGAAACAGAGAGACAGAGAGACAAAGAGACAGATAGACAGAGAGAAAGAGAGACAGAGAGAAAGAGAGACAGAGAGACAGAGAGACAGAGAGACAGAGAGAAAGAGAGACAGAGAGACAGAGAGACAGAGAGACACAGAGAAAGAGAGACAGAGAGAAAGAGAGGCAGAGAGACAGAGAGACAGAGAAAAAGAGAGACAGAGAAACAGAGAGACAGAGACAGAGAGACAGAGAGAAAGTGAGACAGAGAGACAGAGAGACAGAGAGACAGAGAAAAAGAGAGACAGAGAAAAAGAGAGACAGAAAGACGAGAGAAAGAGAGACAGAGAGACAGAGAGACAGAGAGACACAGAGACAGAGAAACAGAGAGACAGAGAAACAGAGAGACAGAGAGACAGAAAGACAGAGAGACAGAGAGACAGAGACAGAGAGACAGAGAGAAAGAGAGACAGAGAAACAGAGAGAAAGAGAGACAGAGAGACAGAGAGAAAGAGAGACAGAGAGACAGAAAGACAGAGAGAAAGTGAGACAGAGAGACAGAGAGACAGAGAGACAGAGACAGAGAGACAGAGAGACAGAGAGACAGAAAGACAGAGAGAAAGAGAGACAGAGAGACAGAGAGACAGAGAGAAAGAGAGACAGAGAGACAGAGAGACAGAGAGGAAGAGAGACAGAGAGACAGAGAGAAAGAGAAACAGAGAGACAGAGAGACAGAGAGACAGAGAGAAAGAGAGACAGAGAGACACAGAGACACAGAGACACAGAGAAAGAGAGACACAGAGAAAGAGAGACAGAGAGACAGAGAGACAGAGAGACAGAGAAAAAGAGAGACAGAGAGACAGAGAGACAGAGAGACAGAAAGACAGAGAGAAAGAGAGACAGAGAGACAGAGAGATAGAGAGACAGAGAAAAAGAGAGACAGAGAGACAGAGAGACAGAGAGAAAGAGAGACAGAGAGACAGAGAGACAGAGAAAAAGAGAGACAGAGAAAAAGAGAGACAGAGAGACAGAGAGACAGAAAGACAGAGAGAAAGAGAGACAGAGAGACAGAGAGACAGAGAGACAATGAAAAAGAGAGACAGAGAGACAGAGAGACAGAGAGAAAGAGAGACAGAGAGACAGAAAGACAGAGAGAAAGAGAGACAGAGCGACAGAGAGACAGAGAAAAAGAGAGACAGAGAAACAGAGAGACAGAGAGACAGAGAGAAAGAGAGACAGAGAGACAGAGAGACAGAGAGACAGAGACAGAGAGACAGAGAGACAGAGAGAAAGAGAGACAGAGAGACAGAGAGAAAGAGAGACAGAGAGACAGAGAGAAAGAGAGACAGAGAGACAGAAAGACAGAGAGAAAAAGAGACAGAGAGACAGAGAGACAGAGAGACAGAGAGACAGAGACAGAGAGACAGAGAGTCAGAGAGACAGAAAGACAGAGAGAAAGAGAGACAGAGAGAAAGATAGACAGAGAGACAGAGAAAAAGAGAGACAGAGAGACAGAGAGACAGAGAGAAAGAGAGGCAGAGAGACAGAGAGACAGAGAGAAAGAGAGACAGAGAGACAGAGAGACAGAGAGAAAGAGAGACAGAGAGACAGAGAGAAAGAGAGACAGAGAGAGAGAGCTGTTGTTGTTCCAGCTCACGAGTGTCCAGACTATATATAAAACGCGCGTGTGTGTGTGTGTGTGTGTGTGTGTGTGTGTGCGGGGGAGCGGGGGGCGGGCGTGCTGCATCCGCGGGCGTTATATTTGTACTTAAGAAGCACCGAAGTAAATATCTTTGCGCCAGTTATTTGTCATGAAAAGAAAAAAAGATATTTTTTAATAAATACAATCAATGATTAAAATTGATTGTGTTCCGTGCAGATATATGAACAAGTCCTCGTTGTCTCAACTGCGTTGACGGATTTCAATGCCTTTCTTCATTGGAAATCTATATAGTAACGTTCCCTGTTCATCTTTTATATTTCATAAACACATCACGCCATCACCGAATGCTAGCACAATAATGCCACCACCATAAACACCATAGCAACGACATTATCACCATCGGAACTACTTCAATAATTACTCAGCCGTGATTCTTTCTATGTTTAGTGAAGTACAAAACTCTTTTCAAGGACTTTTTTCTTCATAGCAATAAGATAAGACGTGCTCAAAGCTAGGTGTATTTTCACTTCAGTGGAGAAATACAGACACATTAGTAAACAAGCTTGATCTGAGTGGATGATACTAACAGCAGTGGACAGTCAATGCGTTTTGGTCATTCATAGACACATCGGAGTTTGTAGGTAATACTGATAAGAGAACATCGGACGGAGAGCAGTGACCAGTACTGGCATATTTGAAGAGACTCTACTTTGGGGAATAGAAGAAAATATTGTGAGTAGAAGACGGGAGGAAGATCAGAGCAAAATTGTGACATTAATGAGCAGTCCTGATATCAATCGTTCACATAACAAACTACGGTGTAGGGTCTGCCTTCAATCTCAGTGAAAGTAAGTGTTTTCTTTTATATCGCATGGTATTTCGTGGTATTTCGTGTGTAAGGATTAGAGTCTGTAAGGATTAAGACCAGGTTGTGTGAGTGTGTGTATTTGTATATTATTTAAGGTCTAGCCACCATGTAGAGTTCTCCCTTATTCGCTGATCCATACTGCCATATTTGATGGCATAACAGATGCACGTGCATATTATATGCATCGCAATTGCAGCAGCGAATATTCAGTACAAAAAGAAAATGTGAATAAGCATTTAAATCTCATGTATCGTCAGTGGATGTTTCAAATATTTTAGATGGATACAGGCATCATTAATTGAAGCCCGAGCGGTTATTCCGTGAGATTCACCTAAGTGTAAGCTGCGCTTACCGAAGGATAAAATAGAAATGGCGAATAGAATTATACTGCGATGAAGATGTTTTTCATCAGATGAGGCAGATGATAATGATGATGATGATGATGATGTATTTTCTAGATGGCTGAGAATACTGTGATACTTTAAATAACACTGAATTATTTAATCCACAATTTTTCTTTTCTGCATTTGTACATTCGTTTTACAACAACGCAGGAATCTCAAATGAATTTATGCTCCCACTGGATATGCAAAGTAAAGTGAATATTTTACAGCCCTTTTGGATGAGATTGTGAATTATATTGTGCAGAGAGACTGGCAAATATTACAGTTTTTTTGATTATATAAAGGGAAAAAAATATATTTACCCTTTATCGATAATTGTTGATGCTTTTGTCCAATTAGCACACATATTCATGCAGCTCTTTCTCGATGTAGGATTAATGCATGTAATTTAATCAGGACTTCGTATATTGACCCCGAAGAAATTCTTGAAACATTTTTGAGGCTATTTACTTACAGAACGTTACGTTTTCGATTTCACCCTTATAATGTATGGATCAATACCCTGTTAAGTCGGTAGTAACCATTGTTGAATATTGTTGCAATGAAACGGGGTTTCCATCCCTTAGTTGTATCGCCCCCTCCACCCACCAGGCTAATGACCTTCATCTGCCAAACTGACTTGTCAATTAACCCATAGTTGGAACTCTGACACTTTTTACTGTTCCAAGTCAGAATAGACGTGGAAACACCAGTAGCTAAGAGGTGTTTCTGCACTCCTCAAAAAAACCCCAAAGAGGCCCCACTACTTGATGTAGTTTAAATCATAACCAGGAGCCGCACCTTTATTAATAACACAAATATATCTTAAAACTTTCATTTTAAATCGTAATTAATGTCTTTTTCGTGTTCTTTTACAGACATCTTCCATCTCACCCAAACTTATCTTCTCCCACTTACAGGGTTTCTTTCTGTTACTCTCTTACACTTTTCTACCTTCTCTTCCTAGTTCTCTTTCTAAATATTAAATTTTACTTTGTCTTTTTTCTCTTTCCAAAAATCCTTTCAATCTCTGCCTGTCTATCTGTCTATCTCACTCTTTCTCTCTCTCTTTCTTTCTCTCTCTCTCTCTCTCTCTCTCTCTCTCTTTCATGTCATTTCTTTCACCCTTCTTTCTCCCTCTTTCAATCATAGAGCCAAGAATGTCCCTGTTTCATTTTACCCGTCCAGATGCAATGGAAGTGCTGCTCTTAACCCTTACAACAATCCTGGCTGTTACCTCAGATCAGGAATTTGGTGAAGCTTACTACAATCGTTTGGAACCTGGTTATTCCTATGGTTATCTTCAGACACCTCCAACACAACAATTCTCCACCGTATCAAGTGTACTGGAATGTGCCGTCATCGCTCTGAACAGCCAATCAGAATTCTTTACTTACCACAAAGTCAGCCATGTTTGTAAGAATTACTCACCGAAAAATATAATGACAGTCGTCAGCACGAATGACGTCAACGAGATTTCCTTCTATAGATGTAAGTGAAGCTTCATTATTATTAGTTGTTTTTCTTTCTTACATTGTGCGATAAGATATAACTACCGGTTGAACGCAGAGGATCCATGAAATCGACTTATTCCTCTACCATCGAAATTGCTGGCCAAGATTTCAAATCAATATTCTTGTTGACGTTGTTGTTGATATTATTGTTGTTGTGGTTGCTGTTGCTGTTGTCTCTCCATATCCCTGCATTCTGTGTCATTAACATCTCCCTCTCTTACGTTGCTATTTTCCGTCTGGTAGTTTCTATATATGTTTTCTTCGATTCCTACTTCTGTTAAGCAGCATTTCATTTTTATCTGTCTTTCTTGGTCAGTGTGTCTCTGTCGAGTTTCATCAAACATTACCTTTTCAAACCATATCTCTCTCATTTGTCCAATGCTACTTCGTATGTAACATTCCATCACCAATGCAATCCGTCTTTCTTCCTTTCCTTCCTACTACAGTCGCTCGATGACGACCGAGCCCACCCTGCCAGGCGAGAGATCTTCACCGTTATCAGATCCAGTCTCAGTCTCACTGTTGTTCAAATCATTTTCCATTTGGCGTTTTCACTCGTAGAGTGTGTTGGAATGATGAAGTGATACAACCACCTATATTTTTATTGAGACATCATCTTTAAACAGGTTGCCCAGACCCCTGTCATATGCCAACCTTGTATTTCAAGGTCACCGGTTGGGCTTAAACGTATTTCAACTTTTCCAAAGCTTACATGAAGGGAATTATTGTTTAGAGTAACCTCAGCATTCGAATATCGAGTCTCTACAAACGGTTACATTTTGACATAATAGCCCCAAAATTATTATTATTATTATTATAAGTAGTAGTAGTAGTAGTAGTAGTAGTAGTAGTAGTAGTAGTAGTAGAGTGATGGAATTTGGCAATCGTATACAAAAGTTAAGAACTCATCTATCTATCTCTCTATCTATCTATCTATTATTATTATTGTAATTTTCTTTATCATCTTTCAATCGTTTCCAATTCTTGCCGAGTGTCTTCCTGACACCCAGCGCAGATTATCGCACTGTATACATTGGTAGACCACAAATACAAACTCACGAAATTGTCCAATTACAAAGTCATGTGATAGAGAAAAAAAGGGGAAGAACGACACAGCGGAAAAAATAAAAAACAAAAAACGAAAATAAAGATGTAAACAAAGAAAGTAAAGGAAGAAAAGGGAAAGAAAATTCACAGCGACAATGCTCTTCTCAATACGTCTGACGTGCCAGTTAAGACAGGTTTTTGCACTTCCTGCATGGATGGTAAGCCAGGGATCATTCTTAATTAGTTATCAGTTCTTTTCTTGATCATTCCAAGTGCTCCTACAATCACTGGTATTGTAACCGTCTTGAGAGGCCACATCTTTTTGATTTCGATTAGCAAATCTTTATATCTTCTGAGCTTATCAAATGCTTTTGCCGAGATATTATGGTCAGAGGGTATGATCATTTTCAATCAATAAACAGACGTTATTGCTTTGGCCTTTCACCACAATATCTGCTTTGTTTGACTTAATGGTCTGGTCAGTACATACTGGTAAGTCCCAAAGAATAGTTACATTTTCTCTCTCTCTCTCTCTTACAACTTCAGTGTGGTGTTTGTACGATTTGTCAGCAGTTTTGATTTTATAATGGCGACACTTTATCCAGTGTAGATATTGGCCAACGCTGTCATGTCTTGGTTTGTACTCTACAGGTACTAAATCCTTACTTCCAGAGATTAGGTGGTCCACTGTTTCTATCCCATCGTTGCTGTATCGTCACTTTGGATCTACATCATTTTTCATCACATTGGCTTGATAGTTCCGGGTCAATATGCTCTGATCTTGGAAAGCCAAGATAAAGCCTTCTCTCTCTGCCTTTAGCCTTGAGCTCCGTAGCCACTGATGGGTGCGCTTCTGGTCTACATCAGCTTGTTTGCTACGGGCCACATATTTGCCATGCAGAGCTTTTTGTTCCCAGTTATCAGCCAATTGTTCAAACACATTTTGCTTTGCTATTGATTTAACCTTCTTTTCAACTACAGTTGCAGCACTTCTATCATGCTGTTCAACTCACTTGAAGATATTTTGCTCTCTTTCATAACAGAATGTAGCTTCTTCCGTCTTTCATCGTTTTCAACGAGCTTTAGCTACTAGTCGTTAGATGTTTCTAGACATTTTGCCATTCAATTTGTGGTGGTTTTGTAGGAGATTTCAAATTGAATCAAGCCTCGACCTCCTTGAACTCTCGGTAGGTAAAGACGATCCGCGTCTGCCTGTGGGTGGTACACCTTATTGCAAGTCAGCAGCTTGCGGATTTTCCCTCCAATCTTCCTTATTTCGCTTATATTCCAATTCAGCACATTGAAACTGTAACTAACAACCGGAACTGTTAAGGAATTTATAGCTAACACCTTCTTACGTGCATTTAACTCGGATCTTACGACTGCTCGAACTCTCCTCTAAGACCCCTTCCGGGTCTTCTCTTTCATACTTGCATGCTGAATACCAGAGCTTTCACTTACTCCGAGGTACTTGTAAGTTTGTTCCTGCTCGAGGTCTTTTATGAGTTCCCTTTCTGGAAAGCGGCCTTGGCACGTTTAACAAACCCAAATTCTATCTCAGTGTCATCACTGAATGCTTTTTTACAGTACATAGTAGTTCTTCAATCTCATTATCGTCTTCGCCATAGAGTTTTAAGTCATCCATATAAAATAGATGACTTATTTTCTTGTCACAGATTTTATATTCATACCTTGTTCTGTTAAGTTTACTTGTACGGGGTATTAGGGCTATGCAGCAAATTAAAGGTGAAAGTGAGTCACCTTAGGAAATGCCGCAGCTGGTATCGATATTTTTTGTGATCAGTACGCCATTAGATTGTTATAGTTGGAGATACGTATTCCACATTGACATGTTGTGCATCAGGAAGTTTGAAATCAAAACTGAAATTTTAAAGATATCCCGCGGTTTCAAGATCCGTGAATGCAGTATGCCGTCGAACCCTAACCCTAACCTTAACCCTAACCCAATAGGTTCCATGATTTATGTGAAGATTTCGAGAAAGCCCAAAAGGTAGTCAAGAATCTAATGAGAGTAAGACAATGAAAACGACTTGCCCAAGAAAATCCATCACACTTGTCAATAAGTCGATCATAAATTTATCTAAACTAAAACCTTCGCCCGATGTTGCCTCAGTTTTGGAGCTTGGACTGAGTTTCCGCCCAAGCACTAATAATTTCAACTTGAATAAATTGGCTCAAAGGCTATTTCAGTTTGTCCGCTGTGACAAGCTGAAGGAAAATCTTTTTAAAAACACTGGTAGCGAGGAGTCAGAAAATCTTATACATACTGAAAATAAGAATGATTATGTTCGAATCTGGCGTAATTGGATTGAAAAGAATCGGGATGGACGTTCACAAGCGCTACTGGAAATTCTTGAATCCTGTCAGACAGGCATTAGAGAAAGCCTTAAAACAAATGGAGAGAAGTTCCTGGAATAACCTCACCAATTTCCAACGTTACGTTTAGGGTTTCCTCGATTATCCCAAGAGGCTTTCCTCTATCAAGAGGGCCACATCTTTATCATCCTTCCCACCGCTTTTTTTAAATCCTTGTATGCTATGCATATGTCCCTTATTTTCCAGTGTATACCATGCTTACTTACTTCCTTTCGTTCTTTCCTTTTTTATCATTTCATTTTATGTAAACCCCAACAATTTAAGGCTATCTTTGTATTGTTCTCCTCATTCTTCACCCTTGTGGCAAATAAATGAAATCAAAATTATTATCATTATTATTATTATTATGATTATTATTATTATTATTATTATTATTATTATTATTATTATTACTATTATTATTATTATTATTATTATCATAATTATTATTATTATTATTATTATTATTATCATAATTATTATTATTATTATTATTATTATTATTATTATTATTATTACTATTATTATTATTATTATTATTATTATTATCATAATTATTATTATTATTATTATTATTATTATTATTATTATCATAATTATTATTACTATTATTACTATTATTATTATTATTATTATTATTATTTTATGTTTGACTTTTGTTTTGCATTTGTACAAGTTGGATCCAAGTCTCACCCAGAGACCTCAAGAGACAACAAGTTAGAAGTTCATGTAGGTGTTATGCCTAGGGTACCATATATTTGGATTTGTACAGTTTTGTTCAAGTGAATGTTTAAGAAACCATAAGAAAATTATGTTTGCTTTAAAATTTGAGATCACATAGACAGTATTTTACGTAGGATATGGGCAGTTCCCATGAGCACTATCTTTTGGACTTCAGCCATTTTGGGGTTTCCTGGTATCTGAGCTAGGTAGTAATCAGCCCGTTTCGCTGTCATTCCCAGGGCACCTATGACAATAGGTATTGTTTTCGTCTTCAGATTCCACATTTTGCTAATTTCTATTTCAAGATCTTTATATTTGCTCAGTTTTTGGTAGGTCTTGACAGATACGTTTATATCAATTGGGACAGTCATATCAATGAGGAGGCATGATTTTTGTCTGAAGTCTTTCAGTATGATGTCTGGCCTATTTGCGTCTATCTTTCTGTCAGTTTGAATGGTGAAGTTCCAGAGGAGTGCAATGTGATCATTTTCAAGTACTGGGGGTGGTTTGTGTTCCCACCAGTTTTTATCATGGGGCAAGTCCAGGTTTTTGCATATTACCCAGTGAATATATTGTGCAGCTCTATCATGCCTGTTGAGATACTCTGTAGGCGCAAGCAGACTGCACATGGAGACAACATGATCGATGGTCTCATTTTGTTGTTGGCATATACGACATAATGGGGAGCTGCCGTTCTTTAATATGTTGGCCTGGTAGTTCTTTGTAGGTAGGCATTGATCTTGGGCTGCTATGATAAACCCCTCTGTTTCTGATTTCAATCCAGAGGCCATTAACCATTGGTGGGTAAGGGCTTTGTCAATATCTGCATTATTCGCTCTCTTTGGGTATTTGCCATTGAGAGGTTTTCCATGCCATTTTTCAGTCATAATAGCTAAGGCAGCAATTTTAGCACGGGTTTTCAAGCGCTTAGCTTTTTCTGTAGGTGTTTCTAGTTCGTCTAATTCTTGAATTTGTTGCAATTGGAATTCACTTAGATATTCCTTTGTCTGTTTTGTTACTGAGTAAGATGCTTTCTTGCTTTCATATTTTAAGACAAGTTTTAGCATCCAGTCCTCAGAGTTTTTCATATAGGTGTCTAGGCCAATTGTGGCTACCTTCATTGATAATGCCAGCTGTAGTAGTCCTCGACCTCCCTCTTTTCTTGGCAGATAAAGACGTTCTATATCTGCCTTAGGGTGGTGCATTCTATGCATTGTCAACAGTTTTCGTATTTTTCTGTCAACATTACATATTTCAGTAATTGACCAGTTAACGATGTTGAAACTGTAAGTCACGACTGGTATGGCTAGAGCATTGATCGCTTCGATCCTGTTTCTCGCGTTCAGCTCTGTCTTCAGTATTGCTCTCACCCTGCGATAACATTCTCTTCTGATCCTTTCCCTCATCACTGAGTGCTTGATATTGTCCCCTTCAATTACCCCTAGGTATTTGTAGCTCTCCGCTGGTTCTAACTCTTTTATGACATTTTGCTGGTCAAGGTTCACATTAGATGTATTTGTCATTTTTCCTTTGATAAAGATAGCTTTTGCACATTTATCAAGGCCAAATTGCATCCTGATGTCATCACTGAATTGTTTAACAATCGCTAGTAGGCCTTTGAGTTGTTGGTCATTTTTTGCAAAGAGCTTTAAATCATCCATGTAAATGAGATGATTTATATTTTTATCAAATATTTTATAACCATACTGTGCATCATTGAGCAATTTTGAGAGCGGTATTAGGGCTAGACAGAAGAGGAGTGGTGATAGTGAGTCACCCTGGAAAATGCCACATGAAATTCTTACATCTCCAGCATTTAGAGATTCATTGTCATTGTTCAACATCAGTGTGGTTCTCCATGATCTCATACTTACAGATAAAAAGTTTCGCAGAGTAGGAGCTATTTTATACATTTCCAGACATTTCCTAATCCAGCTATGTGGTAGGCTATCAAAGGCCTTTTTATAGTCTATCCAGGCTATTGACAAGTTTTTGTGTCGCTTGTGACAATCTTCTAAGATCATCTTATTGATGAGTAGCTGATCTTTACAACCATAAGATCCACGTTTACATTATTATTATTATTATTATTATTATTATTACTATTATTATTATTATTATTATTATTATTATTATTATTATTATTATTATTATTATTATTATCATAATTATTATTACTATTATTACTATTATTATTATTATTATTATTATTATTATTATTATTATTATTATTATTATTATTATTATTATTATTATTATTATTATTATTATTATCATCATTATCATTATTAAGACGGTGACCAGGCAAAATCGCTAGCGCGACGCGCAAAATGCACATATTCTGAGTTCAAATTCCGCCGAGGTCGACTACCTTTCATCCTTTCGAGGTCGATAAATTTAGTAACCAGTTGCGTACTGGTGTCGATCTAATCGACTGCCCCCCCCTCCCACCGAATTTCAGGCCTTGTGCCTAGAATAGAAAAGATTATTATTAAGCGGCAGGCAGGCAGGCAGAATCGTAATAGCACACAGGGCGAGGTTTTTAGCGGTATTTCGTCAGCCGCTACTTTCTGAGTTCAAATTCCGCCGAGTCCGACTTTGCCTTTTATCTATTCAGGGTTGATAAATTGAGTACCAGTGAAACACTGGGGTGGATAGAATCAACTAGTCCCCTCACCACTAATATTCAGGCCTTATGCCGTTACTAGAAAAGATAATGTTTATTATTATTATTATTATTATTATTATTATTGAGTGAGAGAGCAGTGCATGCCATCAAAGTGACACTAGGGTAAAATATACGAAGCCCATTTTATACCCATCATGACTACCTGTCTGATAAGAGTACCCCAGGCACATGCATCACAACCATATGTGCGCGACATGGTGATCTCATATCAAGATAAACAGCGCATGACCTCGCAGGTGGGGCCCAGTTAGAATTTTATTCAGGTCGAGTAGCCGATCCCGCTCAAAAGGTCCCTGAATAAGGTTTGTTTAAAGATGTTGAGCAAAACACCCATGTTTCCAAAGGTGAATTATTCAAACCCCAAAGAATTCCTGTCAGCACATGGCTATGATGATCCCCCACTACTTCTGCTCATGATCAGAGATGCACATATCGTCAGCCACCAAGGGACATGCTCAACTGGTTAAGGTCAAACAACTGACAAGCAAATCTGTGTTATTAAGCAGAATGTTTGCTGCAGCCCATCTTTTTATACCAAGACAAAATAATGTACATGATAACACTTCCAATCAGTTTAGGTCAGAAGCCATGAGAGCCACTGCCTGGTATTGCATTAGGGCATTTATTATTATTATTATTATTATTATTATTATTATTATTATTATTATTATTATTATTATTATTATTATTATTATTACTACTATTATTATTTCAGATAGCCGATGTATTAAAACAAATTTATTATTATCATTATTATTATTATTATTATTATTAATATTATTATTTCAGATAGCGGATGGATTAAAACATATGGCATATCAAAGGGAGCTGGTTCAAAAGTTTATGATTCATTTATGAATATAGGAAGTCCTTCATCCTGGAAAGTGGACAAATGCAATGGTACCTTCTGTCCTAACTTCTTCCGACACTCTCTCCTTGATTTCTGGAACTATCTTCCAATTGATGAGGTATGTATTCATACGTGCGAACAAGTGCACACAGAATCATTATTTTCATAATGATAGTAATAATGATTAACAGACTTTTAGATCAATTTAATTCTGTTTGGGACATATTTCACCTGCAAAAATGATATATTAGGCCGGTGTAACAGTATTATGATGTATTTTTATCCGTGACAAACTGCAGTAATAAGAATAATTATCATAAACAAAAGACTCTCCTTTTGGGGAGTGGCCAGTAAATGGGAAGCAAAATCGATGAAATCAACTTACGATACATGACTGGACAAAGTTTTATTGAACCTGCATAATATAATGCTGGTCGATTTGAATAATCTTGTCATTCTTCTTGTGAGACGGCAAGATTGAGTAACAAACAAAACCTTGTGGGAATATGTGAGCCAGTAACCTATCGGAACTCAGATCAAGAGCAGGGAATGAAGTTAGCTAGGACACATCGAGCGGGGACCTCTTTCTGATTTTACAAGGCAAGCCGTCCGATGAATATCTCAAGGGAGGCAGAAGGGTGAAAATTTAAAAAAAAAAAGAAAAAGAAAGAACAGCATGGAAAAGTTCAACAGAAACGGAAGAAATGGTTGACGGCTACACCTGGGGACAACTGAAATTCATCGACAAATTTACCAGCCTTTAGCGATCTGTTACTGCAGTCCTGTACTCTACATGGGGTTAAGGAAATTAAGAACACAGATCGTTGTGTGTTTTATGCTATAAATCTAATTACTAAACTTAACGTCTCAATGTTTTCTCTCATGGATAGATGGCTACACATTTTGGTGGGCAGAAGCATTAACACTATTTAGCAGACAATGACTTATCTAGCAGCCGTTGATATACAAATATTGATATTATTTATATATATACACACACACACACACACACACACACTCACACACACACACACACACACACAGACACACACACACACATATATATATATATATATATATGTATGTATGTATGTATGTATGTATGTATGTACGTATGTATACATATATATTTATATATACATATATTTATATACATATATTTATATATATATATATATATATATATATATATATATATATACATATATATATATATATATATATATTGCCTGCTTCAGTCATTGCACTACGGCCATGTTACGGCACCGCCTTGAATGGGTTTAGTAGAACTAATTCTTTTGTATATATTATATCAATTTCTTTGGGACATAAACACAGGGACATAAACACAAGGAAACCATTTGTCAAGTGGTATGAATGAAATACACACACATATACACAGACGCAAAACATTATATTAGGATATCACCAGTTTCGTTTGACGTCATCAATATAACTTATACGACTTGATCCCAGTTAAAGAAGCCGGTCCAATCTTCTCTTACGTGGATAATCTAACAAGGACTTGGAGGATTTTGTAACATTTCACCTGAGTCGAAAGTTCTGGTACTGCGCTTAGCTTTTAAATGTTGTACGATATATATGCGTGCGTGCGTGCGTTTGTGCGTGTGTGTGTGTGAAGGTTAGAGTTAATGTGGGTTGTAGGCTCTCTGAATTTTGTGCCATGGAAAATGGTGTAAAACAATTTAGTTTGCTGTTGTGCCTCTTACACTTTTTTAAACTCCGAGGCGGGTATTTACATAAAATATCGAACAAGTAAAAGTGTAAAAGTGTAAAAGTATATATATATATATATATATATATATACGAGATAGTATCATGGTAATATATGAAATTTTCAAGTGAAGGGTAATTAAATATATTATTTGTTGCATTTATGGATGATAAGATACCTATTAGGCGAGTGACAAATAAAAATCGTTAATTTCGTCTGTTATATAGATTCGATTTGCTCAAAGGAATGGTGAAATAAAAATGAGAGTAGACATTAGACTAAAGAAGTGCATTTTAAAGTATCTCGAGCTATTTAACTTGATCCAATTATTTTTCATTATGCGTGTGTGAATATGTGTGAGTGTGTATGTATGCGTGTGTGCGTGTGTGTGTGTGCTACATGTTCATTTCTTTTGCAGGTGAAACTCGTGATTAGAAAAGACGAAAGTGATGTGGTAACTATGATATTTAATGGACGAAATACAACCATTGAAAGCTGGTTCTCTCCGAAAAACTTGAAAAGTTCGCCATGGAACGACCTGGCTTCAGCCACCGGACTTAAATTCTCAATTACAGGATATCGGTATGTTAATATATTTTCTTTTCTTGTGGCGTAGAGATGTTTTGTTATGTAGAGACTTATAGATTTAAAATCACTTTTCGTTTGCTACTGATATATTTCAACGCAATACATTTAAACGCAAAACGTTCTGAAGACGAACGACACATTTTCAGGCTTTCAACTTTATATCTTCATTTAGTATGGTATACAGAATTCAAATTTGAACTAATATAACTTCTGTCGCTAAAATTTAAATCTATCGAGCCTTCCGGATAACTGCAGCACCGGTGGTTTGTTAATCACTATTTTTCTATAACAGTCGAGACTAAATAAGTCTTGCCATGCGCATGCCAAAAGCTACTTACTACTGATGTTTTTTAAAAGAAGCAGAGATACTGATTTAGCAATTCCACAGCCATTGCTAGAGTCTATTTCTCTAGTGCTAATAGATTTCTGTATTTTTAACACCATACGTCTAAATGAAATGCTTTCTCTTGACGAATTGTATAGTTTCCTGGCTTTCGCGTCAAATGGCATGTTTTAAAGTGAGAAAAGCCCCAAAATATACATTCACCTTAAAATGTATACCATAATAATATTTACTTGTCTTTGTTCCTTTTAAATATTATTATATTCTATTATATTCATTTCTCTTGACGCTTTGCTAAGATGTTTAACACGGGAAAATATTATCGTTTATATGCTCGAGCGTTTTCTAGTTATTTTGCTAAATTGTATGCCTCGTGTGTACTTTTGCCTTTCCTTACGTATTCACATTTGCACAGATTTGCGTATTTGTGTGTGTATGTGTGTGTGTGTGTGTGTGTGTGTGTGTGTGTGTGCGTGTGTGTGTGTGCGTGGGTGTGGGTGTGCGTATGTCTGTATTTCTGTTTATATGTTGTTTATATGTATGTAAGTGTTGACGCACACATCTTTGTTTTTAAGATAGATCTCGTTGCAAATGGAATCTATAGACGGCTCTTTGGGCTGTCACTGCACATTCTAACATCTATGTATGACACATAGCGTATATACAGTCTCAACAGGCCAGTTTCTGCAATATTTGTGTCCTGAAATAAAATCTTTTGCTCTCACTGGCTGCTGCTGGGACGAATTTCCGTGTCTATCCGATAGACAGCAAATCCATAATACATGCTATTTCAGGAAAAATACTACAGTAACTAGTCTATCGACAGTGTGTATACCCAGTATGATACCCAGTATGATACCCAGATGGCTATTTTAATTAAATACTGATTGATTTAACTGCATATAGCAGACATAATGGTATATTTACTAGAAGTTTAGATTTACATATTCTGAAACCCAAACAAGATTTTTGTTTTCTTACTTCTTAGGTCTAAACGTCGTTTCTATATAGTAAAACATGGTAATGGTTGTGCAGAGGACAGTGGCTGGTTGACCATCAATGAGGGTCGACTTTTTTGTCAGTTTGACAACTCAAATTACTACCCATCAATTCGTTATTCTGATACAAAATCGAAAGTCATATGGGACAAAGGTAAGTGATATTGTATCTTCTGTGTGTGTGTGTATGTGTGTGTGTGTGTGTGTGTGTGTGTGTGTGTGTGTGCGCGCGCGTGCGTAGTGTCTTACTGTGAGTAGTAACACTAAAAGTTAATTTTGTACTTATTGTTTAGCGGCCAATCAGCGTTGATTCAACTGATTTATATTCAAAGGGGTTCCAACAGTGACCGCCGCACAAAATGATGCCGAGATTTGGCTGCCATTTTTAGTAATTCGAGTGACCACGTATAAAGTCCTCCCACGATACGTTTGTTGTTGATGTTATTATTGTTGCTTCCAGGTTATGCATTAGCAGATTCCATGGCCATATTCATCCGCCTGAGGCAGCAGAACTAACCCAGCACATGATATCCATTGATACTACTGATGTTGTTGCAAACGTCAATCCAATCCATCTGACCACCACTAGGGATCTGCATTGGTCAAGTATTACCTGTTAATAAAGAATCCATACAAATATTCTATCCAGCATCGGTCTTTTGAGTTGTGATTTGCATTCTCTCTTTTCAGAGAGAGAGAAAGAGTGAGAGACAGAGAGACAGAGAGACAGAGAGAAAGAAAGACAGAGAGACAGAGAGAAAGAGAGACAGAGAGACAGAGAGACAGAGAGAAAGAGAGACAGAGAGACAGAGAGACAGAGAGACAGAGAGAAAGAAAGACAGAGAGACAGAGAGACAGAGAGAAAGAGAGACAGAGAGACAGAGAGACAGAGAGAAAGTGAGACAGAGAGACAGAGTGACAGAGAGAAAGCGAGAAAGAGAGACAGAGAGACGGAGAGACAGAGAGACAGAGAGAAAGAGAGACAGAGAGAAAGAGAGACAGAGAGACAGAGAGACAGAGAGAAAGAGAGACAGAGAGACAGAGAGACAGAGAGACAGAGAGACAAAGAGAAAGAGAGACAGAGAGACGGAGAGACAGCGAGACAGAGAGACAGAGAGACAGAGAGACAGAGAGAAAGAGAGACAGAGAGACAGAGAGAAAGAGAGACAGAGAGACAGAGAGACAAAGAGAAAGAGAGACAGAGAGACAGAGAGACAGAGAGAAAGAGAGACAGAGAGACAGAGAGACAGAGAGACAGAGAGAAAGAGAGACAGAGAGACAGAGAGAAAGAGAGACAGAGAGACAGAGTGACAGAGAGAAAGAGAGACAGAGAGACAGAGAGACAGAGAGACAGAGAAAAAGAGAGACAGAGAAACAGAGAGACAGAGAGACAGAAAGACAGAGAGAAAGAGAGACAGAGAGAGACAGAGAGACAGAGAGACAGAGAGACAGAGAAAAAGAGAGACAGAGAGACAGAGACAGAGAGACAGAGAGAAAGTGAGACAGAGAGACAGAGAGACAGAGAGACAGAGAGACAGAGAAAAAGAGAGACAGAGAAAAAGAGAGACAGAGAGACAGAAAGACAGAGAGAATGAGAGACAGAGAGACAGAGAGACAGAGAGACAGAGAGACAGAGAAAAAGAGAGACAGAGAGACAGAGAGACAGAGAGAAAGAGAGACAGAGAGACAGAAAGACAGAGAGAAAGAGAGAAAGAGAGACAGAGAGACAGAGAGACAGAGAAAAAGAGAGACAGAGAAACAGAGAGACAGAGAGACAAAGAGACAGATAGACAGAGAGAAAGAGAGACAGAGAGAAAGAGAGACAGAGAGACAGAGAGACAGAGAGACAGAGAGAAAGAGAGACAGAGAGACAGAGAGACAGAGAGACACAGAGAAAGAGAGACAGAGAGAAAGAGAGGCAGAGAGACAGAGAGACAGAGAAAAAGAGAGACAGAGAAACAGAGAGACAGAGACAGAGAGACAGAGAGAAAGTGAGACAGAGAGACAGAGAGACAGAGAGACAGAGAGACAGAGAAAAAGAGAGACAGAGAAAAAGAGAGACAGAAAGACAGAGAGAATGAGAGACAGAGAGACAGAGAGACAGAGAGACAGAGAGACAGAGAAAAAGAGAGACAGAGAGACAGAGAGACAGAGAGACAGAAAGACAGAGAGAATGAGAGACAGAGAGACAGAGAGACAGAGAGACAGAAAGACAGAGAGAAAGAGAGACAGAGAGACAGAGAGACAGAGAGAAAGAGAGATAGAGAGACAGAGAGAAAGAGAGACAGAGAGAAAGAGAGACAGAGAGACAGAGAGACAGAGAGAAAGAGAGACAGAGAGACAGAGAGACAGAGAGACAGAGAGAAAGAGAGAGAGAGTGACAGAGAGACAGAGAGACAGAGAGACAGAGAGAAAGAGAGACAGAGAGACAGAGAGACAGAGAGACAGAGAGAAAGAGAGACAGAGAGACAGAGAGACACAGAGAAAGAGAGACAGAGAGAAAGAGAGACAGAGAGACAGAGAGTCAGAGAAAAAGAGAAAAAGAGAGACAGAGAGACAGAAAGGCAGAGAGACAGAAAGACAGAGAGAAAGAGAGACAGAGAGACAGAGAGTCAGAGAGACAGAGAGACAGAGACAAAGAGACAGAGAAAAAGAGAGAAAGAGAGACAGAGAGACAGAGAGACAAAGATACAGAGAGACAGAGAGACAGAGAGACAGAGAAAAAGAGAGACAGAGAAAAAGAGAGACAGTGAGACAGAGAGACAGAAAGACAGAGAGAAAGAGAGACAGAGAGACAGAGAGACAGAGAAAAAGAGAGACAGAGAGACAGAGAGAAAGAGAGACAGAGAGAGAGAAAGACAGAGAGAAAGAGAGACAGAGAGACAGAGAAAAAGAGAGACAGAGAAACAGAGAGACAGAGAGACAGAGAGACAGAGATACAGAGAGACAGAGCCAGAGAGACAGAGAGAAAGGGAGACAGAGAGACAGAGAGAAAGAGAGACAGAGAGACAGTGAGAAAGAGAGACAGAGAGACAGAAAGACAGAAAGAAAGAGAGACAGAGAGACAGAGACAGAGAGACAGAGAGACGGCGAGACAGAAAGACAGAGAGAAAGAGAGACAGAGAGACAGAGAGACAGAGAGACAGAGAAAAAGAGAGACAGAGAGACAGAGAGACAGAGAGAAAAAGAGGCAGAGAGACAGAGAGACAGAGAGAAAGAGAGACAGAGAGACAGAGAGAAAGAGAGACAGAGAGACAGAGAGACAGAGAGAAAGAGAGACAGAGAGACAGAGAGAAAGAGAGACAGGAAGACAGAGAGACAGAGAGACAGAGACAGAGTGACAGAGAGACAGAGGGACAGAGAGAGAGAGCTGTTGTTGTTCCAGCACACGAGTGTCCAGACTATATATAAAACGCGTGTGTGTGTGTGTGTGTGTATGATTTGGCCCAGCCAGGAATGGCTAACAACTTTGTTTGAAAACGTTAACCACTGTCCACTGTTGTCGATACTATCACCTGATGCCACTGAACTACCAAGGAATGTCCCCAAATGTTTGAATTGCTCAATAATGACTTCAGCTATTACTTAATCTTCACAGATGCCCCAACCGTCCACTACAGTCAGTGCTGCCCTCTTGCATCGAGTCTAATGCGCACAATTCTCAATCGAAGTGAAGCTACATTCGATTTATAAGAAGCCAGTGTTTACAGAAAGACTTCTCTGAACAGACTTCAAACACACTCCTTTTGTCACCAGTATCTTTAGAAGGCGTAGGTTTTGTTGTTATTGTTGTTGTTGGTGATGACACAGTTGTATTAGGAGAAGTGATTGTTTCCTTCCAGGGCAGCTTTTAATGGGGCGTTGATAGTGATGTGGTATCATGTTGGTGGTGATGATTGTGGTGATGTCTTAAGGATATCATTACAGCCGTGTTGATAATTATTGTGCTAATTTAGCAAGAATGGCATTGGTGGTGGTAAGTGGATAGAGTGGTTTATATTAATGTGGTGGCGTGATAGTAGTGGTAGCCTGTTGGTGGCGGTGTTAGCGTTATTGGTGATGCGATGATGTAGGATGGTAGATGTAGTACTGGTTATAGTGGTGGTGACACTGGAAGGGCTTTAAAGATAATCCTCGTAATATTGGTATGGTTTGAAAATTTGATCTAGAACATTCCAGATAAAGATGGAATTATCACCAGCTGTATAAAGCCACAGCTCTTCAACCCGTATCTAGTTTGATAGGCACCAACGCACAAAACTCTCGGGCCTTGAGTAATACTGTTTCTTCAGTAAACATTTATAAAGAAATACTCGTTCATATTTTGAATTTTAGAATTCCTGTTACCGTCAGTTGTACCTATATACACTTCTATATCGTTGTAATTGAGAACCTGCGTTAAAGCAGCTTTATATTTTAACTGAAGTTGAAGAGCCATGAATCATTATGTGTGTGTGTGTGTGTGTGTGTGTGTGTGTGTGTGTGTGTGTGTGTGTGTGTGTGTGTGTGTGTGTGTGTGTGTGTGTGTGTGTGTGTGTGTGTGTGTGCGGAGGAGCGGGGGGGCGGGCGTGCTGCATCCGCGGGCGTTATATTTGTACTTAAGAAGCACCGAAGTAAATATCTTTGCGCCAGTTATTTGTCATGAAAAGAAAAAAAAAAATTTTTTAATAAATACAATCAATGATTAAAATTGATTGTGTTCCGTGCAGATATATGAACAAGTCCTCGTTGTCTCAACTGCGTTGACGGATTTCAATGCCTTTCTTCATTGGAAATCTACATAGTAACGTTCCCTGTTCATCTTTTATATTTCATAAACACATCACGCCATCACCGAATGCTAGCACAATAATGCCACCACCATAAACGCCATTGTACCGACATTATCACCATCGGAACCACTTCAATAATTACTCAGCCGTTATTCTTTCTATGTTTAGTGAAGTACAAAACTCTTTTCAAGGACATTTTTTCTTCATAGCAATAAGATAAGACGTGCTCAAAGCTAGGTGTATTTTCACTTCAGTGGAGAAATACAGACACATTAGTAAACAAGCTTGATCTGAGTGGATGATACTAACAGCAGTGGACAGTCAATGCGTTTTGGTCATTCATAGACACATCGGAGTTTGTAGGTAATACTGATAAGAGAACATCGGACGGAGAGCAGTGACCAGTACTGGCATATTTGAAGGGACCTGACATCTGTAGACTCTACTTTGGGGAATAGAAGAAAATATTGTGAGTAGAAGACGAGAGGAAGATCAGAGCAAAATTGTGACATTAATGAGCAGTCCTGATATCAATCGTTCACATAACAAACTACGGTGTAGGGTCTGCCTTCAATCTCAGTGAAAGTAAGTGTTTTCTTTTATATCGCATGGTATTTCGTGGTATTTCGTGTGTAAGGATTAGAGTCTGTAAGGATTAAGTCCAGGTTGTGTGAGTGTGTGTATTTGTATATTATTTAAGGTCTAGCCACCATGTAGAGTTCTCCCTTATTCGCTGATCCATACTGCCATATTTGATGGCATAACAGATGCACGTGCATATTATATGCATCGCAATTGCAGCAGCGAATATTCAGTACAAAAAGAAAATGTGAATAAGCATTTAAATCTCATGTATCGTCAGTGGATGTTTCAAATATTTTAGATGGATACAGGCATCATTAATTGAAGCCCGAGCGGTTATTCCGTGAGATTCACCTAAGTGTAAGCTGCGCTTACCGAAGGATAAAATAGAAATGGCGAATAGAATTATACTGCGATGAAGATGTTTTTCATCAGATGAGGCAGATGATAATAATGAAGATGATGATGATGTATTTTCTAGATGGCTGAGAATACTGTGATACTTTAAATAACACTGAATTATTTAATCCACAATTTTTCTTTTCTGCATTTGTACATTCGTTTTACAACAACGCAGGAATCTCAAATTAATTTATGCTCCCACTGGATATGCAAAGTAAAGTGAATATTTTACAGCCCTTTTGGATGAGATTGTGAATTATATTGTGCAGAGAGACTGGCAAATATTACAGTTTTTTTGATTATATAAAGGGAAAAAAATATATTTACCCTTTATCGATAATTGTTGATGCTTTTGTCCAATTAGCACACATATTCATGCAGCTCTTTCTCGATGTAGGATTAATGCATGTAATTTAATCAGGACTTCGTATATTGACCCCGAAGAAATTCTTGAAACATTTTTGAGGCTATTTACTTACAGAACGTTACGTTTTCGATTTCACCCTTATAATGTATGGATCAATACCCTGTTAAGTCGGTAGTAACCATTGTTGAATATTGTTGCAATGAAACGGGGTTTCCATCCCTTAGTTGTATCGCCCCCTCCACCCACCAGGCTAATGACCTTCATCTGCCAAACTGACTTGTCAATTAACCCATAGTTGGAACTCTGACACTTTTTACTGTTCCAAGTCAGAATAGACGTGGAAACACCAGTAGCTAAGAGGTGTTTCTGCACTCCTCAAAAAACCCCCAAAGAGGCCCCACTACTTGATGTAGTTTAAATCATAACCAGGAGCCGCACCTTTATTAATAACACAAATATATCTTAAAACTTTCATTTTAAATCGTAATTAATGTTTTTTTCGTGTTCTTTTACAGACATCTTCCATCTCACCCAAACTTATCTTCCACTTACAGGGTTTCTTTCTGTTACTCTCTTACACTTTTCTACCTTCTCTTCCTCGTTCTCTTTCTAAATATTAAATTTTACTTTGTCTTTTTTCTCTTTCCAAAAATCCTTTCAATCTCTGCCTGTCTATCTGTCTATCTGACTCTTTCTCTCTCTCTTTCTTTCTCTCTCTCTCTCTCTCTCTCTCTCTCTCTCTCTCTCTCTTTCATGTCATTTCTTTCACCCTTCTTTCTCCCTCTTTCAATCATAGAGCCAAGAATGTCCCTGTTTCATTTTACCCGTCCAGATGCAAGGGAAGTGCTGCTCTTAACCCTTACAACAATCCTGGCTGTTACCTCAGATCAGGAATTTAGTGAAGCTTACTACAATCGTTTGGAACCTGGTTATTCCTATGGTTATCTTCAGACACCTCCAACACAACAATTCTCCACCGTATCAAGTGTACTGGAATGTGCCGTCATCGCTCTGAACAGCCAATCAGAATTCTTTACTTACCACAAAATCAGCCATGTTTGTAAGAATTACTCACCGAAAAATATAATGACAGTCGTCAGCACGAATGACGTCAACGAGATTTCCTTCTATAGATGTAAGTGAAGCTTCATTATTATTAGTTGTTTTTCTTTCTTACATTGTGCGATAAGATATAACTACCGGTTGAACGCAGAGGATCCATGAAATCGACTTATTCCTCTACCATCGAAATTGCTGGCCAAGATTTCAAATCAATATTCTTGTTGACGTTGTTGTTGATATTATTGTTGTTGTGGTTGCTGTTGCTGTTGTCTCTCCATATCCCTGCATTCTGTGTCATTAACATCTCCCTCTCTTACGTTGCTATTTTCCGTCTGGTAGTTTCTATATATGTTTTCTTCGATTCCTACTTCTGTTAAGCAGCATTTCATTTTTATCTGTCTTTCTTGGTCAGTATGTCTCTGTCGAGTTTCATCAAACATTACCTTTTCAAACCATATCTCTCTCATTTGTCCAATGCTACTTCGTATGTAACATTCCATCACCAATGCAATCCGTCTTTCTTCCTTTCCTTCCTACTACAGTCGCTCGATGACGACCGAGCCCACCCTGCCAGGCGAGAGATCTTCACCGTTATCAGATCCAGTCTCAGTCTCACTGTTGTTCAAATCATTTTCCATTTGGCGTTTTCACTCGTAGAGTGTGTTGCAATGATGAAGTGATACAACCACCTATATTTTTATTGAGACATCATCTTTAAACAGGTTGCCCAGACCCCTGTCATATGCCAACCTTGTATTTCAAGGTCACCGGTTGGGCTTAAACGTATTTCAACTTTTCCAAAGCTTACATGAAGGGAATTATTGTTTAGAGTAACCTCAGCATTCGAATATCGAGTCTCTACAAACGGTTACATTTTGACATAATAGCCCCAAAATTATTATTATTATTATTATAAGTAGTAGTAGTAGTAGTAGTAGTAGTAGTAGTAGTAGTAGTAGTAGAGTGATGGAATTTGGCAATCGTATACAAAAGTTAAGAACTCATCTATCTATCTCTCTATCTATCTATCTATTATTATTATTGTAATTTTCTTTATCATCTTTCAATCGTTTCCAATTCTTGCCGAGTGTCTTCCTGACACCCAGCGCAGATTATCGCACTGTATACATTGGTAGACCACAAATACAAACTCACGAAATTGTCCAATTACAAAGTCATGTGATAGAGAAAAAAAGGGGAAGAACGACACAGCGGAAAAAATAAAAAACAAAAAACAAAAATAAATATGTAAACAAAGAAAGTAAAGGAAGAAAAGGGAAAGAAAATTCACAGCGACAATGCTCTTCTCAATACGTGTGACGTGCCAGTTAAGACAGGTTTTTGCACTTCCTGCATGGATGGTAAGCCAGGGATCATTCTTAATTAGTTATCAGTTCTTTTCTTGATCATTCCAAGTGCTCCTACAATCACTGGTATTGTAACCGTCTTGAGAGGCCACATCTTTTCGATTTCGATTAGCAAATCTTTATATCTTCTGAGCTTATCAAATGCTTTTGCCGAGATATTATGGTCAGAGGGTATGATCATTTTCAATCAATAAACAGACGTTATTGTTTTGGCCTTTCACCACAATATCTGCTTTGTTTGACTTAATGGTCTGGTCAGTACATACTGGTAAGTCCCAAAGAATAGTTACATTTTCTCTCTCTCTCTCTCTTACAACTTCAGTGTGGTGTTTGTACGATTTGTCAGCAGTTTTGATTTTATAATGGCGACACTTTATCCAGTGTAGATATTGGCCAACGCTGTCATGTCTTGGTTTGTACTCTACAGGTACTAAATCCTTACTTCCAGAGATTAGGTGGTCCACTGTTTCTATCCCATCGTTGCTGTATCGTCACTTTGGATCTACATCATTTTTCATCACATTGGCTTGATAGTTCCGGGTCAATATGCTCTGATCTTGGAAAGCCAAGATAAAGCCTTCTCTCTCTGCCTTTAGCCTTGAGCTCCGTAGCCACTGATGGGTGCGCTTCTGGTCTACATCAGCTTGTTTGCTACGGGCCACATATTTGCCATGCAGAGCTTTTTGTTCCCAGTTATCAGCCAATTGTTCAAACACATTTTGCTTTGCTATTGATTTAACCTTCTTTTCAACTACAGTTGCAGCACTTCTATCATGCTGTTCAACTCACTTGAAGATATTTTGCTCTCTTTCATAACAGAATGTAGCTTCTTCCGTCTTTCATCGTTTTCAACGAGCTTTAGCTACTAGTCGTTAGATGTTTCTAGACATTTTGCCATTCAATTTGTGGTGGTTTTGTAGGAGATTTCAAATTGAATCAAGCCTCGACCTCCTTGAACTCTCGGTAGGTAAAGACGATCCGCGTCTGCCTGTGGGTGGTGCACCTTATTGCAAGTCAGCAGCTTGCGGATTTTCCCTCCAATCTTCCTTATTTCGCTTATATTCCAATTCAGCACATTGAAACTGTAACTAACAACCGGAACTGTTAAGGAATTTATAGCTAACACCTTCTTACGTGCATTGAACTCGGGTCTTACGACTGCTCGAACTCTCCTCTCAGACCCCTTCCGGGTCTTCTCTTTCATGCTTGCATGCTGAATACCAGAACCCTCACTTACTCCGAGGTACTTGTAAGTTTGTTCCTGCTCGAGGTCTTTTATGACTTCCCTTTCTGGAAAGTGGCCTTGGCACGTTTAACAAACCCAAATTCCATCTCAGTGTCATCACTGAATGCTTTTTTACAGTACATAGTAGTTCTTCAATCTCATTATCGTCTTCGCCATAGAGTTTTAAGTCATCCATATAAAATAGATGACTTATTTTCTTGTCTCCGATTTTATATTCATACCTTGTTCTGTTAAGTTTACTTGTACGGGGTATTAGGGCTATGCAGCAAATTAAAGGTGAAAGTGAGTCACCTTAGAAAATGCCGCAGCTGGTATCGATATTTTTTGCCCAGGCATAATCACACATACAGACACACATATATATATACACACACACACACACACACACACACACACACACATACATACATACATATATATAGATATGTATATATATATATATATATATATATATATATATATATATATATATATATATATGTATATATATATATATGTATATATATATATATATATATATATGTATATATATATATATGTATATATATATATATATATATATATATATATATATATATATATATATATATATATATATATATATATATATATATATATATATATATACATATATATATGAGAGTGTCTTTCTGCTTGCGTTCACTAAATCCCAACACAAGGATTTTATCTGCCCGAGGGTAGAGTAGTAGAAGACACTTACCCAGCGTACCTCGCGGTGGGAGTGAACCCGGATCTATGTGGTCGAAAAGTGAATTTAGGTCCAAAGTTTCCTTGTAATCCTGTCTGATGGCACTCCGTCGGTTACGACGACGCGTGTTCCAGTTGATCCGATCAACGGAACATCTTGCTCGAGAAATTAAACGTGAATTGGCTGAGTACTCCACAGATATGAGTACTCTTAACGTAGTTCTGAGAGAAATTCAGCAAGATGCAGAATTTGCACAAGACCGGCCCTTTGAAATGCAAGGGGCTACTCATTTCAGCCAGCTGAGTGGACTAGAGAAAGTTGAAATAAATTACCTTGCTCAAGACACAACGCGCTACCGGGGTATCGAACTCGTGACCTTACTATTGTGAGCTGAATACCCCTAAGCACTTAGCCACGCCCCTTTCCGCCTGATGCTATGTGTTATCCAGGAATTGTATCCATGGTGATGTTTGCAGATGGAACTGATTGAGATGTAGCGCAGATATAATATATTTGAAAATACACTATTTGGAATGGAAGTTTTAGAAATAAAGTTGTCTTCTTCAAATATTAAGGTTGTAGAAGCAGCAGCAGCAGCAGCAGCAGCACTAGTGGTAGTAGTAGTAGTAGTAGTAGTAGTAGTAGTAGTAGTAGTAGTAGTAGTAGTAGTAGTCTCTTGTACTCGCATAAATCTATGAATTTAAGCATGGTTATTTTACTCCTGTGATTCTCAACTGGCATCCATTTTCCCCCCTGTGATCCCTATGAGATGCTTTGTTGGGGTAGAGGGGCTCCGTGCATGTAAAATAGTAAATTGGGATCCAGAGTAGCATTAAAAGACGACCCCTTCGGTCATGAATAGCCTCGGCATTGCACCTAGGATGTTCCCCTCTGCGAGAGAAGTCCTTGCAAGGTTGTTTACGGCTGACCAGCAGTCGCCCATGCCTGACAGCCTCCCGTCTCCACGCCACCGATGTTACTCAAAGGAAAGGCAAAGGGGCCGATACAGCTCGGCACCAATGACCTTGCAACTCATTTCTACAACTGAATGAACTGGAGCAAAGCACATATTGCTCAAATCACGAAGGGAAATTTTGGCACAAGGCCAGTAATTTCGGGGGAAAGGGTAAATTGATAACATCGTCCCCAGCACTCAACTTGTACTTACTTTATCGACCCCGAAAGTACGAAAGGCAAAGTAGACCTCGGCGGAATTCGGACTCAGAACCTAAAGACTTATGAAATGCCGCTAAGCATTCTGCGCGGTAACGATTCTGCCAGCTCGTCGCCTTAACACAAAGGGAAATATTACAGCACAAAATATAGTGGTTTTGTCTCATCCCCCTCATTCCCCTGGTTTTGCTCCATCTGACTACCATCTTTTCAAACCATTCCAACGTTGTTTAGAGAGGAGACATTTTGTCAATTGTGATGAGGTCACAAACAGTATCGAATGTTCCTTTCGTTCGAAACCTGAAGAGCTTCACGTCCCAAGAATCAACTATTTGCCAAACTCAATCTCGGCGCTACTTTGAACTCAGAACCGTGAAGGGAGACTAAATGCCATTAAGTATTCTACCTGGTGTGCTAACGATTCTGCCAGTTCGCCACCTTAAAGAAAGGAAATAGTAATTTGATTAAATATATAAATCAAATTCCCAAAGATGGATTTGCTATTACTGATATTCATCCTGTTATTTTTGCTGTTAGTGTTGTTGTTGTTGTTATTGTCGTTACTTTTATTATTTTCCAGGTTTGGAAACAGCTGATTCCATGGGCATCTTCATCCGCTTGGAATAGTAACTAACCAATCAAAAGAGCTGTTTTATACAACGTGACCATACGGCTTCTGTCAATGGAATTCACTCACAAATAATTAGTTGTATAAGAAAACGGACTATAAGTAGAAGACCCTTGTCTAAGGTGCTCCACAGTAGGATTGAACCCGAAAGCACTTGGCTGCAAAGCAAGCTTCTTAACTATACCACAACGCCAGCATCTGTTGTGTGTGTATGTACATGTGTATGTAAGCGTATTATGTGTGTGTGCGTGTGTGAATGTGCATGTGTGTGTGTGTGCCTGCGCGCGCCTGTGTGCATGTGTGTATGTGTGTCTGTGTGTGTGTTTGTGTGTGTGTCTCTGTGTGTGCGTGTGTGTATGTGCAAGTGTATGTATGTGCATTTATGTGTGTGGGGGAGGGGTGTATGTGAGTGTCCCAGAATTAACTATCTATTTCAGTGAAACTCAGCTTTATTTGCTGAAAAATGATGACACTCTTTCTTTTTTATGACGCTTCTTCTTTTTTTGTGTTTTTTTGCTTCTATATCTTCTGGAGGAGTTACCTCAATCCTAAAAATGTTAACCAAAATGAAGTGAATTGGCACGTTTCTTTTTTGAACCTGTGGAAGAACCAGGAAATGTTGAAATATCGTTCACCTGATGACAATGGCACATCTTTTTTTGTAAATAATAATAATAATAAAAATAATATTAATAATAATAATAATAATAATAATAATAATAATAATAATATCAATCCTTGCTGTTAAAGGCAAGAGGCCTGAAATTTGGGGGGTATGATGTTAAAGTGTACTCGTTTGTGGAGACTCGACATGGGAATAAGAGGTTAGCCTAAACGATAATTATATTTATGTTATCCTTGGCCAAGTTGTAGTACCTGTAAGCACACCTGGTGACCCTGAAATACCAGGTTGATATATGGTGTGTCAGGCAACCCCTCCAGGGTTGATGTCGTAATAAAAATATCTGTGGTTGAATCACCTTATCACCGCAACCTCACTAAGAGCGAAAATATCAAATACAAATGTTGCGAACAACGAGGTGAGTGACATTGGAACTGATAACAGTGAACACCTCTCGCCTGGCAAAGTAGGACCGGTCGTCGTGTAGCCACTACGGTACGAAAGGGGGGGGAATCCATGCCTACATACACACACATATATATACATATATACATACACACACACACACACACACACACACACATATATATATATATATATATATATATATATATATATATATATATATATATGTATATATATATATACATAATTATGGGATCAGCAACAGTTGCTTCACCACATACCGAAGTTCAGAAATAGCAGCTAAAGTGCTGATAGTAAACCGCAGATTTTCTGCAGTATTGTTTGTGACGCACATGGTAATTCTTGAGGAGGGATAAGAACTGGCTGGCCTATGCAGGTTCGGAGATGGTTTCAAGTTGTGCCGATGCATGATGTCGCTCGGTCATGCATGCACAATTGCTAGCATTGTCGAATTTGCAACTGGAATATCATACTGATGAGGAAATGAAGAGTTTTTTCACTTCTAAGCCAGAAACGCGTCTATGATTAACTACGACTGGTTAGTTTCGTTATTTTTTCTCCTTGTTTTGCATTTGTGAGTTACAAGTAATGCTATCTGTTGGAGTTTCAGCACATTAGCTGCTATTTCTGAACTTCGGTATGTGGTGAAGCAATTGTTGATGATCCCTTAATTATGTTTATAAATGTATAAGAACTTTTAAATAAGTTCTTCACCGATAATGGTGTTTACATACCGAAGGGCTTGGTAAAAATTATTAATTATTAATTTATTAATAAATTAATAAATTGATAATCCTTTACCCTTTTAATTGTAATATATATGTATATATATATATATATATATCTTATAAAATCCGTTCTGTCTGTCTGTTTGTGCGCTTATAACTCACGTATTATTCACCCGATCGCGCTGAAATTTTAAACATTGATACATGAGAGAGCAGTGCGTTCCGTAATCTAAAATGATTTTGAAAATAGTTAGTTTCAAGGTGAGAATCTTTTTGTCCTGTTTGTTCTGCCATTAAAATCAACCAGTTGCTCACACTGTCGGCACATACAATTTCGCTAGCAAAAAGGGGAGTGCAGGATGACAGTCAACCAAAACCGTCGCTACGCTGTCTCTCTTATGACGTCCAATTCCACTTGAAGTTGTATATATATTGTGTTAAGATACGTTATCAATAAATTATCCTTACTGAGAAGAAACAGTCAAAAGTAACCAACACACAGAATCACTAAACATCTCTACTATTTCACACCGTACAAGTTAATCCTCTTCACCTTTACAGCTGACATAAAAAGCTACACAAAAAAGAGAAGAAAATTGATTGCTATTAAAACGTGTAAAATTTTGGAGTTAACAATCTTAATCTTTATTTAATGTTTCTCATTCAAACTACATAATAGGAAGAATTGTCGGATTAAGACAGTTGGGTGTTTTGAGGGAGATTTGGCTGCTATTTCTACCAATTCTAGCTACCAAGTAGAAGTATCCCTTATTGGCTCATAGGTACATATATACAATAAACGAGTGAAGAACGAATATAGAGTGCGTGTGTTTATTTAGCAAAAAAAGTGACCGTCCCAAAATACAACGATATCTGTTTCAATACGCGATTCCACATTAGAAATCTTGTAACACAAGACCATATATATATATATATATATATATATATATATATATATAGGTGTGTGTGTGTGTATCTTTGTGTGTGTGTGTGTGTGTGTGTATGTGTGTGTGTGTTTGTGTTTGTATTTATTTGTATCTATGCATGTGTGTGTGTGTGTATGTGTGAGAGTGTGTGTGTATACAAAGACGGAATAATTGCAGCTGGAATATCTCTGGCCATATGTCTCATCGATTGCGAATAGCTTCTTACAAAGCAACTGTAAAAGAACCGGATGATCAGCCATAAATACATCACGTCTTTGCAATGGATGAGATGGTCACATTTGGATTTCTTTAAAACATGACTGTTTTGGACGAGAGTTGATCAGGTGTTTAAACATCAGCACAAACTCTCGCTCGCTTCATAATCCACATCCACACACACACACACACACACACACACACACACACGCAGGCACGCGCATACACACACACACACACACACACACACACACACACACACACGCGCGTGGTCACACACGCACTAAACGTATCTACTACCGACCCTAACTATAACACATACGCACACACACAAAATACAATGTGATAGAAAGCGCACTTATTTTCAGTGAGGTAGGACGGAGAGCGTACACTTTAGGTGGTTATATAAGGACTTCTTGTCAGGACCGTTCATTAATGTCACAACTTTTCCTCTGCACCCCGTACTGTCTTCTACTGTCAATATTGTTGTGTCTTCAGATGTCTGGACGCTTCATAAATGCCTGTAGCGACCACAGATTTCTCTCCTATTTTCTCTTATCGGGATTACCTACAGACTTAGGCATGTCCATAAATAACCAAAACGTACAAACTGTTTGTAAATGACCAAAACACAGATCATCATCCACTCAGATCAAGCTTGCTGGCTTGTATTAAACTTTCTTTTATATCTCCTTTAATTGCTATGAAGAAAAAAGAAGGCCTTCAATAGAGACATGCGCTTCACTAAACATGTAGAAAATACGGCTCTGTGGTTCCTGAAGCCGTTCCGATGTTAGCAGTAAGGCAGTTGTGGTGTTTGCGATAGTGACGTTGTAGTTTTAACACCTGGTGATAGCGTGATGTGATATTGGTGTTTCTGTTGGTGGAGATATAAAAGCAGAACAATTAGGGTCTCTATACCGAAGACTTCCATTATAGAAAATCATTCAGATCAATCACCGTGGATGATGTAACAGGAACATAGTCCTGAATGGGTAAACACTTAATTTCAACCATTGATAGTTGATGTGTTAATAGATACTTTTCTTCATTTCATGACAAAGTTAGACGCCAAACACGCAAACAGTTACAGACGTCGAAGCATAACACGAACAGTTCTCACCAGTTTCACACTGCATGTCTTTACATGTATCATGGGAATTATCGCTGCTTTATAATAATAATAATAATAATAATAATAATAATGGGTAAAAATAAAATAGACATTACTTCAGCACCAACAGCAGAAGAACTAGAGAAATTCTGGAAACAAATATGGTGGGTGAAGCAACAACCCCAAAAAAGGACCATTAAAACAACGAACTTAGCACCTGAGCAACTCTGGGCCCCTATAACAACTGAAGAGGTCACCCAGACACTGCAAAGACTAAGAAACTGGAAAGCACCTGGACACGAAAAGATCCCCAATTTCTGGTTAAAACACCTGCCAGCAATGCATAAAAAGCTGGCAGAAAACTTTAACAACATAATAGCAGATCCAGAAACAATGCCTGAATGGCTCACAAAAGGGAAAACCATCTTAATCCCCAAATCCACGGAAACGGAGAAACCACAAAACTATAGACCTATAACCTGTCTCCCTACGATCTACAAAGCCTTTACTGCAATAATATCGCAGAGATTGAGTAAACACCTGGAAAATAACAACCTGTTTCCAGAAGAGCAGAAGGGATGCTGCAAGGGCTCATACGGCTGTAAAGATCAATTATTGATCAATAAAGCCATAACTGAAGACAGCCGCAGAAAGAAGAAAGGCCTCAGTATGGCCTGGGTGGACTACCAAAAGGCTTTCGACAGTGTTCCCCACACGTGGATTCTGGAAACACTAGCCATAAACAAGGTGGCACCAATTATCATAAAATACATAGAGCACTCAATGAACAAATGGCAGACAGTGCTACAGCTCCAAACAAAAGAGGGACTTGTGAAAACGAAAGCCATCCCCATTAGAAGAGGAATATTCCAGGGAGACACGCTCTCTCCACTCCTGTTCTGCCTGGCACTCACACCTTTAACAGAATTGCTAAATAGAACTGGATGCGGTTACAAATGCTATGGAAAAACAGTCAGTCACTTTCTATATATGGATGACCTAAAATTATATGCAAAAAACGACAAAGAGCTAGAAACACTACTACAGACAGTACACGGCTTTACCAAGGAAATAGAAATGAAATTCGGATTAGAAAAATGTGCCAAAGCAACCCTGAAAAGAGGAAAATTAGTTAAAAGTAGCAATATAACACTAGATAAAGCCAATGAAATAAGAGAACTAGACGAAAGCCAACCATATAAGTATTTAGGAGTCAATGAACTAGATAGGATACAACATACACAAATGAAAGAAAAAATAAAGAAAGAGTACTATAGACGAGTTAGATCAATACTAAAAACAGAGCTCAATGCTAAAAACAAGATAATGGGTATCAACACTTTAGCTGTCCCAGTTATAAGCTACAGCTACAACATCCTTAACTGGACACTAAACGAACTATGTAAAATAGACAGGAAAACAAGAAAAATAATGACAGGATATAGGATGCACCACCCAAAATCTGACATAGAAAGGCTATATATACAACGCACAGAAGGTGGCAGGGGTCTTATACAGCTAGAAAACTATTATAAAATAACCACCATAGGACTGCAAAAATACCTACTCCAGAAGCAAGGGAAACTAATACAAATAGCCACAAAACACGAGCAAAACAAAAAACTGTTTTCAGTATTTAAGGAAGCTGACAAATACAAACAAGAAATCAATCTACCTAACAAATACGAAGAAGAAGAAGAAGAAACAACAAAAGCTATAAAACAAATGAAATCCAAACTAAAACTAGAACAACAACGGACCATGATAAAACGATGGCAAGAAAAGCCCCTACATGGTAAATACTGGGCTAAACTAAATGCGAAAGAAATAGACAGAGAAAAATCCCAGCAATGGCTGAGAAGCTCAGGACTCAAAGCAGAGACTGAAGGATTTTTAATTGCTGCACAAGACCAAAGCCTCCCCACCAGAAATTACCAGAAACACATCATGAAAAGAAATATAACAAGTAACTGTAGAATATGTGGAGATCGACAAGAAACAATAAATCATATTATCTCTGGCTGCCCAGTCCTGGCTAAGAAGGAATATATTCACAGACACGACAGAGCTGGGACCTATATACACTGGAAGCTATGCCAACATTATGGAATAGCAACAGAAAAAAGATGGTATAAACACACGCCAGAAAAGGTCACAGAAAACGAGAAAGCAACCATACTCTGGGATATGCCAATACACACAGATAGAGAAATTAAGGCAAATAGACCAGATATAGTTGTCAAAGATCATGAAGAAAAAAAATGCTTTCTAATTGATGTATCAATACCAGCAGATGACAACGTTTCTCTAAAAGAAATGGAAAAACTTTCAAAATACAAAGACCTGGAAATAGAGATAACTCGAATGTGGAATCTAAAAACAGAAACAATTCCTATCATAGTAGGTGCCTTAGGTATAATAAAAAAATATTCAGACAAATACATAACAAAAACACCAGGACTTACAAATATATATAACATACAGAAAATTGCACTACTGGGTACTGCACACATTCTACGCAAAACACTTTCAATACAGCTCGGTAGTGAAGTGAAAGCACGTTATAAAAATAAAACTACTGAATAATAATAATAGTAATAATAATAATAATAATAATAATAATAATAA
>NC_142955.1:12920406-12922906 GCF_046866305.1 Octopus bimaculoides | reverse complement strand
ATACAATCGCTTGTGTGGATAGAGAACGGTATCTCTCTATTTGGCACCTAAGTCTGAAGGAAGAAATCGTATATCTGGACTGCCTACTATCAACAGAAATATTCACAACTGTTAGCACGGCTTATAAATGTTCGGACTGCTTATAAATGCTTGTAATATCAAGAGATGTCAATGCTTTTGTTATTGTCCACTGCTACAGGTAATGTCCAGGGCTATCAGAAGTGTCCATAAAAAACACCAGCAATGTCCATAAACGCCAGTAATGTCCACCACAGATAATTTTCAGTAGTGTTTATTGAGATCAAATTTTATTGATTAATGCCAATATTTCTATGCTTGAAGCTTAATTAATGGAAGCAATTACACGTCACTTGATAGGAAGAAAAGACTTTATTGAATAGTGGTGAAACACAATCAATACAAAGGAAATAGGATTAGTGAATAGAATGAGTGGTGGTGGTGGTGGTGGTGGTGGTGGTGGTGGTTATTATTGTAGTTTTTGGTGGTGACGATGTTGATTGTTGTCGTTGTGGTTGTGGTCGTGGTGGTGATGTTGATGGTGTTGCTGCTATTGTTGGTGATGATGGTGATGGTGGTGACATTGGTGACGGTGGTGGTGGTGGTGGCATCGGAAGCGATAGCAGTGGTGATTTTTGTTGCTGTGGTGGTGGTGCTGACGGTGGTCTCAGGATGCTTATTAAGAAGCTGGTGGCCGTGGTCGTGGTGAGGATAGTGGTGGTTGTGGTGACGCTGGTGATGGTGGTGGTGGTGGTCGTGGTGAGGATAGTGATGATTGTGGTGCTGACGGTGGTAGCGATGGTGCAAGAATTAGCATTTAGGTGCACTTGCATATGTCTAGACATGCAACTATGTGTATGACTATACATACATAATACACAACATACAGAACTGCAACTGCACTAACCCCAGATCCTTGCACCTAAATGCACAGATGCACGACAGCCCCGTTGATGTTGAAATTCCAATGAAGGGGACTTGGATCGCGGTTAGAAACCAGATCTTCCACCATTGATGAGAAATTTGGATATAAAACAAAGTATTAATATGAATGTAGGCGCAGGCGTGGCTGTGGGGTAAGAGGCTTGCTTCCAGATCACATGGTTCCAGATCACATGGTTCCAGATAGTGTCCCAATGTGTGGCACTTTGGGCTTATGTCTGCTATTGTAGCCTTGGGCCGACCAAAGCTTTGTGAATAGATTTGATAGATAAAAACTGAAAGAAGGTTGCCGTGGCTCAGTGGTTAGAGCGTCGGATTGTAAGTCCGATTCCTTGACTGGGCTGCGTGTTGTGTTCTTGAGCAAGACACTTTATTTCACGTTGCTCCAGTTCACTCGACTGTAGAAATGAGTTGTGACGTCACTGGTGCCAAGCTGTATCAGCCTTTGCCTTTCCCTTAAATAACATCAGTGGCGTTGAGAGGGGAAGCTGGTATGCATGGGTGACTACTGGCTTTCTATAAACAACCTTACCCAGACTTGTCCCTGGGAAGGGAACATTCTAGGTGCAATCCCATGGTTATTCATGACCGAAGGAGATGCTTTTCGTCTTTCCTTTTGTGTATCTTTACTCTGTGCTGTCAAATATCGCCACTATCATTTCTCCTCTTTTTTTCACTTGACACTGTATATGTATGTATGTATGTATATATATATATATATATATATATATATATATATATATATATAAAATATATACACGGAATATATTCAATGCTGAATTTTTATTCCTGTCTCCACGTGTACCCAAAAGCAACTCGGAAGTATTCCCGCTTCTATGATGAAGATATATACAGATAAACTTCATTCCCTTTACTCTATCGGATACGTAGGGTGTTCGTTTTTGGTGAAGTGAGAATTCCGTTTATTTATATATATTTTGGGAACAATACTATGCTGACGAGCATTCTAGTAATCGCGAAATCGGACGATATATAGTTAAGTTATTTAAAAGAAAGTTGGTCGTCTTCTGTTTGGTTGTTTTTCCTCGCATTCGGTACTAAATGTGGTTATTTTGAGAAGTCCAACGTGTGGCATTATTATTTTTTCTGTAGTAATGCCCATTATATAAATATAAACGAATATATATATATATATATATATATATATATATATATATATATATATATATATATATATATATATATATATATATATATATATATATATTATTTTATTTAAAAGAGTTCCAACTCTGTCTGTTTTTTATGTTTTATTTATATTCTTGTATAATTAATGTGGGATATAGAATATGGAATATATAATATATAATATAAAAATGGATGGTACAATGAAATGAAGTATTGAATGTCTTATTGAATATATGGAATATGTCTTATTGAATATATGAAATATTGAGTATTCAATATAAAGGATTAAATATATAAAGGCAAATACGTATTTTCAATACCTTGTGGTATTTTATCATGGCCGTTATCTGACAGACTGTAATATATATATATATATATATATATATATATA
>NC_142955.1:12887906-12917906 GCF_046866305.1 Octopus bimaculoides | reverse complement strand
TCTGTCCACAACAGTTGCAGAGTCTCTAAATAGAATAAAAGTTTGTGAAATATCCTGGCAATTATTAGGTGTACGGACAGCTGTGGATATAATTGTTAACAGTGAACAGTCTAGGCATCAGTTACCTTCCTTCTGAGTTAAGTACGTAATAGATAGGTGCTGCCCTCTGTCTACAGCAGTGGTATCTCTGGAGATTGCAAGCATTTGGAAACAGCCTGGAATTAATAGATAGGAGCTGTCATCATTCTACCTGAACAAAAGTAAGTTTTGTTTTGATGCTTTCAACATGCTTTATATATATACATACATGTGTGTGTGTGTGTGTGTGTGTGTGTGTGTGTGTGTGTGTGTAGCTGCGTGTGCATGAAGTATCAGACGTTTTAGGACAGCCGTTTTGGCTAATTTGACGCTGACTCATTTAATATCAGGTGTTTTGATGCTTTTCCCGTTCTCTCCTCCACTCCCCTGTCTCTTTTTACTCTCTTCCTCTATTTCTCCTCTCTCTTCTTTTCTTTCCCCCTCTCTCCTCCTTTGTTATTGTCTGTCTGTGTGTGTGTGTGTGTGTGTGTGCGCGAGTGCGTGTGTGTGTGCGCGCGCGCTTATTTTTTTTATGTGTGCGACAAGAAAAAGTGTTGAGAAAGTGGTCAAGTGGTTAGAGGGATTGCACTCATAATCGCAAGAGCGTGCTTTCGATTCCCGAACCGGGCGTCGTGTTGTGTTGGTGAGCGACACACATCATTCCACGTGGCTCTTTTATTCCGTTATAAACTTGTAACCATTTAATGGACTGGAGTGTCGCTCGGAATCAAAATGTAATCTTGGTGTCTTATACGCCAGGGAAACCAAGTAGCTTGTCCTATGAGTCAGAATCGAAGAACTCAGCAGAAGTAATGTCCGAGAGATTGAGGTGAGAGAAAGGGTTCATGTCAATTGTAGTTAATAAATTCTAGAGTCAAGCTCTCTCTCTCCCTCTTTCTCTCTCTCCTTCTCTTTCTCTCTCACTCTCTACGTGCTTATATATATATATGTATATATATATATATATATATATATATATATATATATATATATATATATATATATATATATATATATTAACAGAAAGACCACCATCCGGGCGGTTTTCTGATAGCCACTCGATAACATTTCACATTTGATTCCCAATTCTAATAAAGTTTATATTTTAAATCCAATTATTTTCTTGTATTAAACTCATTTGCTTAGTAAATATTGCTTTCATTGATTCATCACAATCATAAACTTTCGTTTTTTAAACAAACATCAAGGTAGACTAACTAAGTTTAATGTGTCAAAAAATATCAGCGGTCGCATAGATATTTTAATACCTATAGTGTATCCAACATCCATAGCAATTATTGGCTAATTCTTATTTTGGGAAAACTCCGCTACGAGGTGGTATCAAAACTTTTATGACCGCTGGCCAGAAAGGATTACTACTCTGCAACCTCTCCCAGCAGTAGACTTGATCTCGCCGAAGACCGCGAAAGAAAGAGGCGTCTTGAACCTGCTGCATCCTCACGTGACAACATCCTCTCTTCCGATCCCTTCCTGACGTCACTCCGTCTCTACTCCGTCACTCTTCCTTCATCCACACAAGAACAAGGAAACAGAACTGAAAACAAATGTGTCTTTAGATATTTTATTATTTAATCACCAGAAGTTACAATGTGACTCAGAGTTTCGTGCATTAACACTTATCAAACTTACCAAACCGGTTTCAAATTGTGTGGGTGGGTGAGGTGCTTACATTTACATAGAGACCAACGACTGAAATGAGGAATTTCATTATTAACGGATTGTTCTAGAAGAAATTGGAAAAAAAAACTTTCATAGTGCCGTAAGTTATTGATATTAATTTTTTTTCAATTTGTCTGCCTTGTGGAGCAGTTTGATAAATAAGTAATTAATTAATAAAGTGAAATAAATGATGTAAAGAGAAAGTTAAAGAATATATAAATATATAGACACACACATAAGCAGGATTATCACATACAGGGTGTTCCACAATTAACTTTCTATCTCATTGAAATCAGGCGAATTTTTTTTTTTAATGACAAAATTATAAATTGCTAGTTAATTATAATACCATAACAAATCGCTTTATAAATATTACGTCAAAACCTTTTGAAGCATTTTAGGAATTATCTCCTGCAATGGTAACTGAATGCATTATTTAATTTCAGCCAAACTATTTCCTCATCCTGGGGGTGGAGCTAGAGAAAATAACTGGAGCGAAATAGGAAAAAAAAAATGCTTTCGTGGACAGATAAGTTGCATCTAACAGGAATAAAAGTAAATTGATAATAATAATTATAAAATTATAGACAGAATTACAAATTTATACATTTTTAACATTAAAATTGATAAACATAAATAAAAGTGAGTTTCCAAAGAAATTGTCCGATTTCACTGAAATAGTTAATTCTGGGACACCCTGTACGTATGCACTTGCATACGTACACACATATAATATGCATACATGCACATAAACACACAGAAATGCAGGTGTGGCTGTGTGGTTAAGAAGCTTGCTTTGCAGCTGCGTGTTTTCGGGTTCAGTCCTACTGTGCAGCACCTTGGACAAGTGTCTTCTAGTTATAATCCCGGGCTTTACTATACAACGAAATATTTGTGAGTGAATTTGGTTGACAGAAGCCGTGTGGACACGTCATATAAAATAGATCTTTTGATTGGTTAGTTACGATACCAAACGGATGAAGATGGCCATGGAGTCAGCTGTTTCCAAACCTGGAAAAAAATAATAAAAGTAACAACGTCAATAACAACAACACTAACAGCAAAAATAACAAGACCAATACCAGTAATAGCAAATGCGTTTTTAGATTTAATTTATATATTTAATCAAAATAATAATTCTCCTCATTAAGGCAGTGAAATGACAGAATTTTTGGCACACGGGGTAGGATGCTTAGCAGCATTTTGTCTGTCTTCACATTTTGACTTCAAATTCTGAAGGGCCAGACTTTGCCTTTACGCCTTTCGGACTCGGTGAAATGAGTACCAGTTACGTGCTGGGGTCGGTATTGTCGAATTACTCCTTCCCCATGAAATTATTGAGCTTGTGCCAAAATTTCCCTTAGTGACATTAGTAATGTGTGCCTTGTGTTATCCTGTAAGAGCAACAACCCTCTTTACGTTTCATCAACGATGGTTACCTCCCCTGCAATTGTTCGTGCTGTGCTTCTAACTGACAGCAATTCTTTTTCGCATTGAAGATTCGATGATTGAACCCACTCTTCATATCGCATCAAACAAGGAGAATAACAGTTTTCGAGTGCAATACTGGATAAGAGATGGATTACCCTTTTTCATTTGGGTGCTAATCATTATCTCTGCATATTATTTATAGGAAATCTACTTTTCATCGCTTGTGATGATTCTACCCAGAACCAGTAGCAAGCCTGCTCATCAATGACGAACAGAAGAAAACTCTTTGGTTAAGCTGAGAAGCAATGAAATGATGAGCGACTCACTCATCAGAGCTTCCTATTTCAATTTATACAGCATACAGTACCTTATATATGTCTGATCTAAACTCATATAAAAGGGTATAAGCGATATGGATTTAACCACCATTGCGTGACGTCATCTACATTTAAAGAAAAATATTAGAGATAAAAGTTAATGCTGTTTCACCTTCAGTCCTCGCAAAATGATCGAAGGAAAAATGCGACAGGACTTTCTTTCCTACTTCATACTATTTCAGTTGTGACTCGATTTTTCATCTATGGACCCATTTCATTGCTTTTGTTAAAAACTAGTGTTATAAATACTTTTTTTCAAAATCCCTATTTTGTTTTCCACTCATTACCTTGTGTAGGTTGAACTATGTAAAATGTTCGAGAAGGAAACCAAGCCGTTGTTTAAGTACACTTAAAACAAAATATTTTAATAGACCCTTAATATACTACTGTAGATCCCAATTTACTATTTTGTATCTAAAACTTAGATTACAAATAGTGTATCTTATATGGAGGTGCAATGGCCCAGTGGTTAGGGCAGCGGACTCGTGGTCGGAGGAAAGGGCGCATAATAAATAAATCTTATATATTAAAAGGCAAGTTGTCTGTCTGTCTGTCTGTGTGTTGTGTGAACCACTTTTATTCCTACAATTTTCAACCGAATTTCTCCAAATTCTCTTTGACTTAGGACACATTTTCTTATGATTTTTTCCTCGAAATTCTGCGCCCCTAACATAAATAGACTACTCTCAATTCGCCTAGGATTTTAACCCACCATGTCTATGCAACAGTACGCGTACAATTTTCGGCGCTTCTTTAGAAGCGCACCTCTCCAAGAAAATGACGCCTAATTTCTAAAATAAATTATGGAAATGGGAAATATATTCAAAATAAATGAAGCATGCAAAAAATTATGAAGATTCATCTATTTTTAAATATTTTATATCAAAAAATAAAACATGGAAAATGGGCACTTGCGAATATAAACAAACATGTCGGACAATAAATACAAGGGGCGGTAACTTGTATCAGATATTAGTAATGATACGAGGGGCCCGACAATAACGTTTGCAAATTCTTGATTGTTTTTAATCAGATTTTTTACTGTGCACTCTGGTAAGGGTTAGTGTAGCACGCGCTGCAGCCACGTAACAGCTATTCGCAAATACCTGTTCAGTGGTAGCAGGACGTACTAGAAATACCAGCCAAATCGGTTAATGTTTACAAGTACACCTGCACGTCAAACCCCACCACTTTTTGTGAGTGGATTTCGTACACGGAAACTGAAAGAGCACTGTCGTATACATGTGTATATTAGTGTGCGAACGTGCGTGTGTGCATGTGTGTACCCCACCATTGCTTTACAACCGATGTTGGTGTGTCAATATACCTATAACCTAGCGGTTCGGCAAAAGACACTGATAGAATAATTAGCAGGCAGTGCTCCAGCATGGCTGCAGTCACATGACTGAAACACGTAAAACAAAAAAAAAAATCTATGCCATTTTAATCCCGAGCAAGGCCGAGTATCTCTGTTAGTTTTAAGAATATTTATATCTACGCTACATCTCAACCAGTTCCATCTTCAAACATCACCATGACTATAATTCCTGGATATACGCGTTCTATCAGACGGGGAGGCGCATGGTTAAGTGGTTAGGGATATTTAGCTCCCGATCTTAAGGTCGCCACTTCGATCTCCAGCGTCACGTTGTGTCCTTGAGCAAGGCATTTTATTTCAGCTTGCTCCTGTTCACCCAGCTGCCAGAAATGAGTAACCCCTTGTAATTCAAACAACCAACCTTCATCACATTTTGTATCACGATGAATCTCCTCCAGAACTATGTTAAGCGAACGCGAGTCAGTGGAGTACTCAGCCACTTCACGTTAATTTCACAAGCAAGCTGTTCCGTTGATCGGGTCGACTAGAACACTCGGCGTCGTAACCGACGGAGTGCCATCAGACAAGATTACAACTTTAGGCCGAAATTCACTTTAGTCCGTGGTTGTAAGGTAAGAAGCGTGCTTTCCAACCACATAGTTCTGGGTTCAATCTCACTGCAGACACCTTGGGCAAGTGTGTTCTGCTAAAGCCTCGGGGCCGATCAAAGCCTTGTAAGGGGATTTGGTAGACGGAAACTGAAAGAAGCCCATCGTAGATGTGTGTGTATATATATGTATGTATGAGTGTGCGTGTATCAGTGTCTGTCCCCCACAACCGCTTGAAAACCGGTGTTGATGTGTTTACGTTCCTATAACATAGCGGTTCGGCATAGGTAACCGATAAAATAGATACTAGACTTTAAAAACTCAGTCGAGTTCTTCGACGACAACTCTTAAATTCAATTCGGTGCCCCAGCATGGCCGCAGTCAAATGACTGAAACAAGTAAAAGAAGAAAAATATTTACACTTTCCTTCGATTAGCTCCGTCGTATGTTCATCGGATGTCTTATTCCTACGTCTGCTATTTTTTGTCTCTTCTTATACGGGGTGATTAGACGATATGTAGTCATATATTTATTCAAATAACATCTTATTACAAAATCATTCATCTTATTTAGATATGCTCAAATAAAGCCCAGAAAATGTAGATTAAGATGATATATTTAATTTCCAGTATATCCACCCTTGCCGAAGACAACCTGCCGGAGTGTAGGAGCAACTTGGGAGCAAGTGGCATGAACAGTTTGTTTGGAGATGTCGTCTTAGTATTTTCGGAAATAGTGCTTAAGTGCTCTGACACTCGTGTGAGAATTGTCACAGGCTTTTCTCTGAAGGTCAGACCATATGCCAAAGTCCATCTCATTCAGATTGGCTGAAGAGGCTGTCCAGAACGGCTTGAACTCTTTCGTCCAGAACGGCTTGAAATTCTCTCGACACCCTTCTTGGAGTTTTTTAGCCGTATGAGATGTTGGGCCATCTTGTTGGAGAGTTACACCATTGTCCCCCATTGTTACAATAATCCAAAGTTGTACTTTATCCTTTAATATGTCCAAATAAACATTTCAGTTGATGTTTACACCCTCTTCAATGAAGTTTAAACGGTTTTCATGTCATTTGATGTCACACCTGCCCACACCAATATGAATGCAAGCTTCTGCCGCCGAAAGGATAATCCTTGCTTGACAGGAATGTCCTCTTCATTCACTGCATATATAAGATCGTTTCGTGGATTGTGGCACGCTTGCACACTGAATAACTTTTCATCTGTGCACGGTGTTGGTGGCTGCGTGCCATCCCTCAGCGTTTTGCAAAAGAAACTTCACTTGTTGCAGTCTTATTTTCTTTGTGGCTTCACACAAAAGATGTGCTTTTGATATCTGGTATGGGAATAAGTGAAGTTTATTTTTCAACAAATTATGGCCAGTTCCATTGCTTGTACCAGCTTCTGAAGTGAATTTTCTGATCTTTCTTTTTGGGCTACGCCTGATCTTTTCTTTGGTGTTTTTGATGAGTCTTTGAGTTCTCACCGGTCGAAGTGGAGTAGTTTTCACTCTTTGTAAGCAAAAACCGGTCTCTGTCTTTTTTATTCGTTTGATTACTTTATAGACGCTTGATTTGCTGACAGTGGGTTTCAAAATCTTGAAAATCTCGCTAGAAATTTTCCCTTTCTTGAATAGCCCTTCAACTGCTTTACTTATTCCGCTCATACTAGCCTCAAGTAAATTAAATTTCAAGTATAAATTAGCTTCAATATTATCTTAAATGTTAAGAGTATTAAATTTCTGAAATAAGAAAGGAAATGTTAATTAAATTTAAGTGAAATAAATGTCACCACGTGGGTTGTATAAAAAGGGAAGGTACTGAAAAGTTCCTGACTTTGGGTAAAAGAAAATAAAGGAGGATCAGTTAATTATGATTTTATGCCACATATTCCCCTCTCAGATTCACACAGCTATTGTTGCGGTCCTTCAGTTTCTCTAAGCCCTGTGAAAGAACACGGAAGGTTGGACATCCAACCAGGCCTTTGGCGTTATCACTAATGCCTGGAACTCTCCAGCAGCCACCCCGCCGTACTAAATTTTCCACATCCACACGTGTAATATTGCACCACATAGCGATTCTCTTTGTTAAGTACTGTGAGACCCATGCTATAATAATACCGAAATATTTCCTGAATTGTTTCCTGTATTTTCCATGCCATCATAATTAGACTTTTACTACTCACTGTATTAATGTGACAGAGAAACAATTTATAAGAAATGACAAAATACTTACCGTTATTCCATGTGACACTCGAATTTCCATTTGAGTAGATTATTGTAGGATAATAAGGAAAAGTACCCCATTCACAGAGACTATCTTCAAGAACAACGAACCAACCGGCGTCGTCATTACAATTTGAATGGTAAGATGACGCAGAGAATCGACTGCTGCTACTGCAAAGGAGGCAAAAAAAAAAGAAGGTACTGTTGCAGTTTTAATTTTTCTGTTATTGTCGTTATCAATTGTTGTAGTTTCAAAGCTTGCCTGGCAACTACGTAATTGTGAGGTTCCCAAGTTCGAACCGACACTGCTCGGTGATGCATTGGTAAAATACTATCTTCTGCTTTACAGTGAACGAAAATCTTTGTGAGACAAAGTTTCGTAGATGTAATCTGTGTGTAGGGCAATACTAAGCCGGACGGTCCCAATACACATGTAGCAGACTTTATTTGTTAATCAGGTTAACACTACAGCTTCGTCACTGGGTGAGGGGGTCTTTAATGGGGACAGTTCTGTTGCAAATATTTGAACCAGGTTTTTTGCCTGAGAATAACTTCATCCCTTCTTACCACCCAGCATTCGCAAAGGGCCCGAACAAAATCAAATGTTCTATCCTTACTCCTCCGTCTAAGGGGTATTTCAAAGGGGTCATCCCCGATCCAGAATGACCTATAGTCACAGCGATCCTAATCATCGCAGCCTCTTCTTGAGGCAACATCTCTACATTTATTTTTAAGACTGTAGGTAGTGATTTTAGCGATATTTAATGACTGTTATTTCTAGCAGATGAAACTATTACATTCACAGGGGTTATTAACCATTTTTTCAATTCTAGATACACGACGAATTACCCAACATATCTTTCTGCACTTCTCGATTGATTGTCAAATTAACCATCATCAGTCACAATATCTCAATATGTCATTAAATATCATTAACAATGTATCTTTCATTAATGTATTCTTTTCTACTCCAGGCACAAGGCTCGAAATTCCTGGAGCAGGGGGCCAGTCGAATAGATCGACACCGGTACACAACTGGTGCTTAATTTATCGACCCCGAAAGGATGAAAGGCGAAGTCGACCTCGGTGGAATTTGAACTCAGAACGTAAAGTCAGACGAAATACCGCTGAGCATTTCGCCCGGCGTGCTAACGTTTCTGCCAGCTCTCTGCCTCTTTTCATTAATGTATTGAATAATCAGGAACAGAACAGGAAAGAAAATTCTACACATTTTGTCAAATTTAATCGTTAGTAAATGGATCTCGGTCTATCTCGAAGATGACTATGAATATTCAGTCGTTTTATGACGTGAAATCCCTGCTCAATGAATTAGTAGCGAGTAATCCTGGTTGAGCAATTGAACCACGAACTTATAATCACTGAACCGAGTGTTTTCAGAGGGACATCCATGTATTTATACGTGTGTGTGTGTGTGTGTGTGTTTGCGTATTTGTGCATGCGATGAGATAATATAAAATAATGCAACGAATTTAATCGCTAGTTTTTACAGGTGAATATTAATTGATATTAATTTCTAGATTAATATGATAATATTCAACACAGTGCTAGAAATTTAGGGGGAAGTGAATATACACCATATATACACCATATATACACCAGTAGGACAGAAGTAAATACTGATCTGAAAAGATTTTAAACATTAAATTCAGAATGTAAATACCGTAAATCCTCGAGTATAATCCGCACATTTTTCCCAAAACTTAAAGGTCAAAATTTCTAGTGCGTGCTATATACGAGGTTAAAAATGAAAAATATTTTCTAAGCAAAATTTTCTAAGTGATAAATATGTAAAGGCAATTTACTTAATATTTATTTTTCACTCACGTTATTACTGTTATTTCTTTATTTTCTGCAAAGTGCACAAAAAGCTACACGTTTGCATTATGTTATATATACAATAATAATAAAGGACGTTACTGTATATATGTTTACAAACCAAGGATCTTATATAGACCTCCTTGACTCAAGTTAGAGAAGGGGTGCGTATTATACACAAGGTTTAGGTTTTTCAGAGGTACAGCCCCCTAGAAATACCCTGCGTATTATGCTCAAAGGCGGACTATACTCGAGGATTTACGGTAATTAAGAAGCGCACAGTGATAAAAATTACGTACACAGCTCCAGCAATTCAGAAGTAATTCACAGCGCTTTGCAGTCAGTCGAGCCAATGAGAGGTTTTCAGCTTCCCAAGAGAGAGCCCAGTACTCAAATGGTACTATATTATCGACCTCGAAAAGGATGAAATGCAAAGACGAGCTCAGTGGCATTTATGAACTCAGAACGTGAAGATAGACAAAATTCCGCAAAGCATTTAACTGGGTACTTTTTTTTTCTATAGTTTCAGCTCAGAGCTGCGGCCATGCTGGTGCACCGCCGTTGCTGGGCATGCTAATGATTCAGCTTGATCACTGCCTTGTTGTTACTTGATGCTGTTAATTTCTAGATTAAGCTGATACTATTGATTTATAACGTTAGAAATTAAGGAGACGCGTATATACCTGATTATATAGACCAGTGTTTTCTCAACCATATTACCCTTGCGTTACCCTTAAAATAAACTACATGTCTCAAGCAACCTCTGCACCCCAAAAATTATATATCATACCTTTCTCATATTTTTTCATCGTAGTTCACGTGGTAAATATCATATATATATATATATATATATATATATATATATATATATATATATATATATACTCTTTTACTATCTTACTTGTTTCAGTCGTTTGACTGCGGCTATGCTGGAGCAGCGCCTTTGGTCGAGCAAATCTACCCTGTGACTTATTTTTTGTAAGCCTAGTACTTATACCATCGGTCTCTTTTGCCGAGCCGCTAGGTTACGGGGACGTAAACACACCAGCATCGGTTGTCAAGCGATGTTGGGGCGAGTGGGGACAAACACAAACACACAAACACACACGCTCATATATATACATATACATATATACGACGGGCTTCTTTCAGTTTCCGTCTACCAAATCCCACTCACAAGGCTTTGGTCGGCCCGAGGCTATAGTAGAAGACATTTGCCCAAGGTGCCACGCAGGGGGACTGAACCCGGAACCATGTGGTTAGTAAGCAAGCTACTAACTACACAGCCACTCCTATATGGTTGTTATAATTTTTGATAACATAATGGGTTAGATGATGTCTGTATTACAATATTACAATAACCAATAAAATGTTGTGCATGTACAGTAATATTACGATCATGAAATTGGCATTAGCTTATCCCACTCTTTCTCGGAGAACGCCCAGGAACCTTTTGCGGAACCTCAGGGTTCTGGGAACTCCGGTTGAGAAACGCTGATATAGACTCTGTAGGTGTTTTTTCTTTTATTATTGTTATCATCATCATCATCATCATCATTACTATTATTATTATTATTATTATTATTATTATTATTATTATTATTATTATTATTATTATTATTATCATTATTATTATTATTGAGTGAGAGAGCACTCCTTACCATCAAAGTGACAGTGGGGTAAAATATACGAAGCCCATTATACCCATCGTGACTACCCGTCTGATAAGGGTACACCAGGCACATGCATCACAACCATATGTGCGCGACTTGGAGATCTCATATCAAAGTAAACAGCGCATGACCTCGCAGGTGGGGCCCAGTTAGAATTTTCTTCAGGTCGAGTAGCCCATCCCGCTCAAAAGGTCCCTGAATAAGGTTTGTTTAAGGATGTTGAGCAAAATACCAATGTTTCCAAAGGTGAATTATTCAAACCCCAAAGAATTCCTCTCAACACATGGCAATGATGCTCCCCCGCTACTTCTGCTCATAATCAGAGATGCACATATCGTCAACCACTAAGGGTCATGCTCAACTGGTTAAGGTCAAACAACTGACAATCAAATCTGTGGTATTAAGCAGAATATTTGCTGTAGCCCATCTTTTATACCAAGACAAAACAATGTACATGATAACATTTCCAATCAAGATCAGAAGCCATGAGAGCCACTGCCTGGTACTGCATCCGGGCATTTATTATTATTATTATTATTATTATTATTATTATTATTATTATTATTATTATTATTATTGTTATTTTTATTTTATTATTATTATTATTATTATTATTATTATTATTATTATTATTATTATTATTATTATTATTATTACTTTATGTTTGACTTTTGTTTTGCATTTGTACAAGTTGGATCCAAGTCTCACCCAGAGACCTCAAGAGACAACAAGTTAGAAGTTCATGTAGGTGTTATGCCTAGGGTACCATATATTTGGATTTGTACAGTTTTGTTCAAGTGAAAGTTTAAGAAACCATAAAAAAATTATGTGTTTGCTTTAAAACTCGAGATCACATAGACAGTATTTTACGTAGGATATGGGCAGTTCCCATGAGCACTATCTTTTGAACTTCAGCCATTTTGGGGTTTCCTGGTATCTGAGCTAGGTAGTAATCAGCCCGTTTCGCTGTCATTCCCAGGGCACCTATGACAATAGGTATTGTTTTCGTCTTCAGATTCCACATTTTGCTAATTTCTATTTCAAGATCTTTATATTTGCTCAGTTTTTGGTAGGTCTTGACAGATACGTTTATATCGATTGGGACAGTCATATCAATGAGGAGGCATGATTTTTGTCTGAAGTCTTTCAGTATGATGTCTGGCCTATTTGCGTCTATCTTTCTGTCAGTTTGAATGGTGAAGTTCCAGAGGAGTGCAATGTGATCATTTTCAAGTACTGGGGGTGGTTTGTGTTCCCACCAGTTTTTATCATGGGGCAAGTCCAGGTTTTTGCATATTACCCAGTGAATATATTGTGCAGCTCTATCATGCCTGTTGAGATACTCTGTAGGCGCAAGCAGACTGCACATGGAGACAACATGATCGATGGTCTCATTTTGTTGTTGGCATATACGACATAATGGGGAGCTGCTGTTCTTTAATATGTTGGCCTGGTAGTTCTTTGTAGGTAGGCATTGATCTTGGGCTGCTATGATAAACCCCTCTGTTTCTGATTTCAAGCCAGAGGCCATTAACCATTGGTGGGTAAGGGCTTTGTTAATATCTGCATTATTCGCTCTCTTTGGGTATTTGCCATTGAGAGGTTTTCCATGCCATTTTTCAGTCATAATAGCTAAGGCAGCAATTTTAGCACGGGTTTTCAAGCGCTTAGCTTTTTCTGCAGGTGTTTCTAGTTCGTCTAATTCTTGAATTTGTTGCAATTGGAATTCACTTAGATATTCTTTTGCCTGTTTTGTTACTGAGTAAGATGCTTTCTTGCTTTCATGTTTTAAGACAAGTTTTAGCATCCAGTCCTCAGAGTTTTTCAGATAGGTGTCTAGGCCAATTGTGGCTACCTTCATTGATAATGCCAGCCGTAGAAGGCCTCGGCCTCCTTCTTTTCTTGGCAGATAAAGACGTTCTATATCTGCCTTAGGGTGGTGCATTCTATGCATTGTCAACAGTTTTCGTATTATTATTATTATTATTATTATTATTATTATTGTTATTATTAATATTATTATTATTATTATTGTTATTATTATTATTATTATTATTCAGTAGTTTTATTTTTATAACGTGCTTTCACTTCACTACCGAGCGCAGCTCTGTGCGCCTTGGGTATGTGCTGTGGTTTGCTGTGGTGCTCTTATGTTTACTGTATTGAAAGTGTTTTGCGTAGGATGTGTGCAGTACCCAGTAGTGCAATTTTCTGTATGTTATATATATTTGTAAGTCCTGCTATTTTTGTTATGTATTTGTCTGAATATTTTTTTATTATACCTAAGGCACCTACTATGATAGGAATTGTTTCTGTTTTTAGATTCCACATTCGAGTTATCTCTATTTCCAGGTCTTTGTATTTTGAAAGTTTTTCCATTTCTTTTAGAGAAACGTTGTCATCTGCTGGTATTGATACATCAATTAGAAAGCATTTTTTTTCTTCATGATCTTTGACAACTATATCTGGTCTATTTGCCTTAATTTCTCTATCTGTGTGTATTGGCATATCCCAGAGTATGGTTGCTTTCTCGTTTTCTGTGACCTTTTCTGGCGTGTGTTTATACCATCTTTTTTCTGTTGTTATTCCATAATGTTGGCATAGCTTCCAGTGTATATAGGTCCCAGCTCTGTCGTGTCTGTGGATATATTCCTTCTTAGCCAGGACTGGGCAGCCAGAGATAATATGATTTATTGTTTCTTGTCGATCTCCACATATTCTACAGTTACTTGTTATATTTCTTTTCATTATGTGTTTTTGGTAATTTCTGGTGGGGAGGCTTTGGTCTTGTGCAGCAATTAAAAATCCTTCAGTCTCTGCTTTGAGTCCTGAGCTTCTCAGCCATTGCTGGGATTTTTCTCTGTCTATTTCTTTCGCATTTAGTTTAGCCCAGTATTTACCATGTAGGGGCTTTTCTTGCCATCGTTTTATCATGGTCCGTTGCTGTTCTAATTTTAGTTTGGATTTCATTTGTTTTATAGCTTTTGTTGTTTCTTCTTCTTCTTCTTCGTATTTGTTAGGTAGAGTGATTTCTTGTTTGTATTTGTCAGCTTCCTTAAATACTGAAAACAGTTATTTGTTTTGCTCGTGTTTTGTAGCTATTTGTATTAGTTTCCCTTGCTTCTGGAGTAGGTATTTTTGCAGTCCTATAGTGGTTATTTTATAATAGTTTTCTAGCTGTATAAGACCCCTGCCACCTTCTGTGCGTTGTATATATAGCCTTTCTATGTCAGATTTTGGGTGGTGCATCCTATATCCTGTCATTATTTTTCTTGTTTTCCTGTCTATTTTACATAGTTCGTTTAGTGTCCAGTTAAAGATGTTGTAGCTGTAGCTTATAACTGGGACAGCTAAAGTGTTGATACCTATTATCTTGTTTTTAGCATTGAGCTCTGTTTTTAGTAGTGATCTAACTCGTCTATAGTACTCTTTCTTTATTTTTTCTTTCATTTGTGTATGTTGTATCCTATCTAGTTCATTGACTCCTAAATACTTATATGGTTGGCTTTCGTCTAGTTCTCTTATTTCATTGGCTTTATCTAGTGTTATATTGCTACTTTTAACTAATTTTCCTCTTTTCAGGGTTGCTTTGGCACATTTTTCTAATCCGAATTTCATTTCTATTTCCTTGGTAAAGCCGTGTACTGTCTGTAGTAGTGTTTCTAGCTCTTTGTCGTTTTTTGCATATAATTGTAGGTCATCCATATATAGAAGGTGGCTGACTGTTTTTCCATAGCATTTGTAACCGCATCCAGTTCTATTTAGCAATTCTGTTAAAGGTGTGAGTGCCAGGCAGAACAGGAGTGGAGAGAGCGTGTCTCCCTGGAATATTCCTCTTCTAATGGGGATGGCTTTCGTTTTCACAAGTCCCTCTTTTGTTTGGAGCTGTAGCACTGTCTGCCATTTGTTCATTGAGTGCTCTATGTATTTTATGATAATTGGTGCCACCTTGTTTATGGCTAGTGTTTCCAGAATCCACGTGTGGGGAACACTGTCGAAAGCCTTTTGGTAGTCCACCCAGGCCATACTGAGGCCTTTCTTCTTTCTGCGGCTGTCTTCAGTTATGGCTTTATTGATCAATAATTGATCTTTACAGCCGTATGAGCCCTTGCAGCATCTCTTCTGCTCTTCTGGAAACAGGTTGTTATTTTCCAGGTGTTTACTCAATCTCTGCGATATTATTGCAGTAAAGGCTTTGTAGATCGTAGGGAGACAGGTTATAGGTCTATAGTTTTGTGGTTTCTCCGTTTCCGTGGATTTGGGGATTAAGATGGTTTTCCCTTTTGTGAGCCATTCAGGCATTGTCTCTGGATCTGCTATTATGTTGTTAAAGTTTTCTGCCAGCTTTTTATGCATTGCTGGCAGGTGTTTTAACCAGAAATTGGGGATCTTGTCGTGTCCAGGTGCCTTCCAGTTGCTTAGTCTTTGCAGTGTCTGGGTGACCTCTTCAGTTGTTATAGGGGCCCAGAGTTGCTCAGGTGCTAAGTTCGTTGTTTTAATGGTCCTTTTTGGGGGTTGTTGCTTCACCGACCATATTTGTTTCCAGAATTTCTCTAGTTCTTCTGCTGTTGGTGCTGAAGTAATGTCTATTTTATTTTTACCCAGTTCTTGGTAGAGTTTTTTGGGGTTGGATTTGAACTGTTTGTTTTGTTCAAAGAAACGTTGGCGTTTCTCATACCGGCGGATCCTCTGTGCTTTGGCAAGGATGTCTTGCTTTAGTTTTTCTTTTGCCTCAGGTAAGTCTTTTTCTGTAATGCTGTATTTGTACAGTATTTTTGTTTTCTTCTTGTTACTTAGTAGTGTTATTATTATTATTATTATTATTATTATTATTATTATTATTATTATTATTATTATTATTATTATTATTATTGTTATTGTTATTATTATTATTATTATTATTATTATTATTATTATTGTTATTGTTATTATTATTATTATTATTATTATTATTATTATTATTATTATTGTTATTATTATTATTATTATTGTTATTGTTATTGTTATTATTATTGTTACTATTATTGTTGTTGTTATTATTATTATTATTATTATTATTATTATTATTATTATTATTATTATTATTATTGTTATTATTATTATTATTATTTGTCTTTGCACAGCTTCTAACGCTGGACATGTGCTACGGTGCCAGCTATTCATTACCAGTGAACTCTTTATTTCTCGAGCACCATCCGGAGTATTCATAGATACCAATAGAGTAGAAGGGAATGTTGATCATAAAGGGTTTCGAACGCAAAATATAAAAACAAGTCACTAGAAGATATAGAGCGATGAAGGTTTCATACTTATCTCCAACCATTGAGAAGTTCACATCAGCTGCAGGTAGGTCGGACCAAGGAGAACTCTTCAGCGTTCCAAGAGAGAACCAGCTTTGAAGGGTTGTATTTTGTCCATCAAACACCATATTAACCACAGCAGTTTCGTTTTTATATATCACCAATTTCACCTAGAAAATAAAAACATATCCGGAAATATTAGTATTATTGTGATGAAAACTCACAGCTTATTTTGGTGGGTATGAGGGCAAGTGTCCGCAGCCCACAACCAAGGTGTCATTTGTTTACTGGTCGTGTTTCAAGAATCCTGCGGGGAAATTTTGTTACTCCATGCAATACTGATTTTTGTAGGTGTTCTACCTTTTATTATTATTATTATTATTATCATCATCATCATCATCATCATCATCATCATCATCATCATCATCATCATTATTATTATTATTATTATTTTATGTTTGACTTTTGCTTTGCATTTGTAAAAGTTGGATCCAAGTCTCACCCAGAGACTTCAAGAGACAACAAGTTAGAAGTTCATGTAGGTGCTATGCCTAGGGTACCATATATTTGGATTTGTACATAGTGTTGTTATAGAGAATGTTTAAGAAACCATAAGAAAATTATGCGTTTGTTTTAAAATCTGAGATCACATAGACAGTATTTTACATAGGATATGGGCAGTTCCCATGAGCACTATCTTTTGAACTTCAGCCATTTTGGGGTTTCCTGGTATCTGAACTAGGTAGTAATCAGCCCGTTTCGCTGTCATTCCCAGGGTACCTATGACAATGGATATTGTTTTAGTCTTCAGGTTCCACATTATTATTATTATTATTATTATTATTATTATTATTATTATTATTATTATTATTATTATTATTATTATTATTATTATATTATTATTATTATTATTATTATTATTATTATTATTATTATTATTTGCACAGCTTTTAACGCTGGAGATGTACTACGGTACCAGCTGTTCACTTCCAGTGAACTAAGGTAACACCTCAACTGTTCATTGTGTTGGTTGAACATTCTGCCTTTGATGTTACGGCCTGTTTTCGATTATATTGTTGGATTTCGGGATGGTCATTTTTTGCCAAATAAACACACACACTATATCATTATTATTTTAGTGACCTTTCTCTGAAGTCTTTCGTCATACATCGTGTGACCTCTTCAGCGACTCTCAATCCCACACGTCTCCTCCTGTCTCGTTTAGTCCGTGGATATTGGAGTAAACGTATCGGTATGATTAAGTTAAAATACAGTGGAACTGGACGCCAGCATACACCAAAGTCTTTAAAGAGACGAAGGAATTGCTGCAATTTGATTTATTACTGATCCATTATAATCCGAAGTTTGAAATAATACTAGCTGCCGATACTTGGGATTATGGTATGAAACTGCCATATTCCATGTATTCCCAGATGGTACTGAAAAGGCAATCGCGCATCCTACCTGTACCTTGAGTAAAGTGGAAACAAACTGCAGTCAAATTGAAAAGAAAACATTGGCTTTAGTCTTTGGAGCTAAAAGATTTCACAAAATGTAGCATGGAAGATGTCTTTGTTTTATTTAAGCCCCTCGTATCCATTTTTGGCTCGAAAAAGGACATCCGAGTTTACACAGCAAATCGTTTTAAAATGTAGGGCCACAATACTACTGGAGCATAACCATAACTTTCAACTCAAATACAAGACAGGCTCCACAAAAAGAAATAAACACGACAGAGGTAGACATGCATAGAGCAAATAAAAAGCTGAACCAATGTAAAAATAACTACTGAGCTAACCACCCCAGAAATATATAATACAGCACAGTGAAACAACAACACACAGATAAGCAAATACTGAAGCACAAAGCAACAACAAACAAAATAATACACCCCGTAACAGGCCTGTTACAATCGATGACGGGGATGAAATAACAAAAATAGAAGAAAACATCACAAAGTCGATAAATATGACTCGGTGTAAACATCTCCACTAACTATACAAAATTAACAGCTTTGTGAAAGGATAGATAGATACAACAGTGCCCTACAAGAAATAATGCCCACATCAAAAGACACCCTAATTATCAACTGACTAAATGAATTGATCTATTCAGCAGCTGTAGTGATATCCAAGGAAACAGTCTTGACTTCTACTAAGATAAAAAAACCTTAAGGCAATACGAATCGGTGACAGGAGCAATGATTAACCACGAGAAGTCAATGAGCCTGCAGCTCGGCATCTGAAGGGGCAGGCCCATGCCAACGAACAGCGTTGTGAGGCGCTGGACGGATGGACCTGTTAAGTTGTTTGGAGTCTGGTTCGATCCGGATCTCTAATTGGACCAGAACTGGGGTGAGGTGACAGACAGGGTGGCCCGTCTCACCTAGAAATAGGTCGAGCGGAAGCTGTCCTTGAAAGGTCGGGCGACGGTAGTAAATGCCTACATCGCATCCGTCATATACTACCGTCTGACTGTCGTCTCTTGCTCCGCTTCGTGGTTGAACGGGCTGGCGCCTTTGCTCTTCCGCTTCCTGAGGAAGGGTCAGGTACCACTTGTCAGACCATCCATTTGCTGTCAACACTAGTTGCCTGTAGGACCGGCATACCCGTGTCTGATGATGCGCAGACATGCGCTGAGGTTACGATATCTCCAGCGATACATTAACGATGAGCAGGTGTGGTCGCTGGTTGTTGAATGCGCTTTTCCGAAGCTTGTCTCCTTGACAGAGCTACAGTTCTGGATCGGGCGTAGACCAAGGCAGGGCGCTTGGCGCCTAGAGCATCTCCAAGCGCTTACAGAATTCAGCCAGTCGGGCAATGCGGTTTGTGGAAGTTCCATTTTGGAGATCTATACGGGATTAGTGGAGGGCAAGAGCGATGACGTACTCGGAGAGATCCAGGGCATCGAGGAGAATCAACTGGCAGGTCTCTTCCGGAGGACTTTCGGGCCGGGAACTATGGACAGTTTCCAGAAATCCCTGGCCTGAGATGCACGCAGAGCGATGAAATCGTTCTGCATGCTCTCGTACAGTGCCCAGGCACTGCTGACTTGCGGAGCTTTGTCGAACAGTTGTTGTCACGTATAGGACGGATCCGGCTTTCGACCGAGTCCATTCTGAAGATCGCCCCACCCCCTTCCTTTGGCCGGTAAGGGAGGGCAATTTTCCTCTGTCTGGTGGTTATGACAAAAGAGGTTGTGTGGTGGACGGGATTGAAAGGGTCGAAGATGAGTATCTTTCTCTTTGGTCAAGGCCTCATTAACTTTTCAGGTTCCACCTGAAAAGGAAAGTGAGGCTGGAGAGGTATCTTTAAAGATAAAAATTTATTCTATCGTTTATTATTGTTTATATTTTGAATCATTTTTGTTTACATTTTGAACCATTTACGTATACTTGAGAGCACCGAAAACTTTTACGTGCTTAGGGCCTATGTGGACCTTAATCCGGCCCTGATAGGAATAAAGCTGAAGTGAAGAACGAATATATAATGTGCGTGGTTATTTGGCGAAAAAGTAATATGACCATCCAGAAATATAACAATATCTGTTTCAACACACGATTTCACATCACGAATCTTGCAAAACAAATTCATAAACGTAAATATTATTATATCAATATCCAAACTCTTCAACATTTATATTTTCCTGGCTGTTCTCAATGACTTTCGTAAGCATTTTAAATGTTAGGCTTGTAAGCAATTGTAACAATGGAAAGAAATCGACGACATAACTATGAAAGCCTATAAATAAATACAATAAATATTGCTGTTGTTGGCACTCCGTCGCTTACGACGTTGAGGGTTCCAGTTGATCCGATCAACGGAACAGCCTGCTCGTGAAATTAACGTGCAAGTGGCTGAGCACTCCACAGACACGTGTACCCTTAACGTAGTTCTCGGGGATATTCAGCGTGACACAGTGTGACAAGGCAGACCCTTTGAATTACAGGCACAACAGAAACAGGAAGTAAGAGTGAGAGAAAGAGTACAGCAGGGTTCACCACCATCCCCTGCCGGAGCCTCGTGGAGCTTTAGGTGTTTTCGCTCAATAAACACTCACAACGCCCGGTCTGGGAATCGAAACCGCGATCCTATGACCGCGAGTCCGCTGCCCTAACCACCGGGCCATTGCGCCTCCACTATGTTTGTGCATATGAATGTGCATAAAAAATCTTTTCTGTACTTACCTCATCTATTGTAAGATTGCTCCAGAAATCAAGAACGGGATGTCGGAAAAAGTTAGGACAGAAGGTATCATTGCATTTGTCCACATTCCAGGTTGAAGGACTTCCTGTATTCATAAATGAATCATAGACTTTCGAACCAGCTCCCATTGATAAGGCATAGGCTTTAATCCATTGGCTCTCTGAAAAAAAAGAAGAAAAAAAAAAGAATAATAATAATTATAATGAATGCCCGGATGCAGTACCAGACAGTGGCTCTCATGGCTTCTGATCTTAATTGACTGGAAGTGTTATCATGTACATTGTTTTGTCTTGGTATGTAAGATGAGCTACAGCAAATATTCTGCTTAATATCACAGATTTGCTTGTCAGTTGTTTGACATTAACCAGTTGAGCATGTCCCTTGGTGGCTGACGATATGTGCATCTCTGATCATGAGCAGAAGTAGTGGGGGAGCATCATAGCCATGTGTCGAGAGGAACTCTTTGGGGTTTGAATAATTCACCTTTGGAAACATGGCTGTTTTGCTCATCAACATCCTTAAACAAAACTTATTCAGGGACCTTTTGAGCAGGATGGGCTACTCGACCTGAAGAAAATTCTAACTGGGCCCCACCTGCGAGGTCATGCGCTGTTTATCTTGATATGAGATCACCATGTCGCGTACATATGGTTGTGATGCATGTGCCTGGCGTACCCTTATCAGACGGGTAGTCATGATGGGTATACTGAGCTTCGTATATTTTACCCCAGTGTCACTTTGATGGCATGCGTTGCTCTAGCGACTGTAGTACGAAAGAAATGAGGAAAGACGGAATGCAGTTGTGATGGAATGTTACATCCGAAGTGTACCTAGCAGATTTTGTTACACTAGACAGAATGAGAAAGATGTGGTTTGAAAAGGTAACGTTTGATGAAACTCGACAGAGACTAAGTGACCAAGAAAGACAAATCGAAATGCTGATTAACAGAAGCAGAAATCGAAGAAACCAGATACAGAATCAACGAGGCAGAAAATAGCAAGATAAGACAGGTAGATGTCAATGGCTGATAGCAGCAGCAGTAACAACAAAACAAAGCAACAATAATATTAGCTTCAGATTGTGGCACAAGGCCAGCAATTTCAGAGGTAGAGGAGCAAGTCGATTTCATCGACCGCCACTATTCAACTGGTACTTTTATCTTACCGCGGAAACAAAAAAAGAAGAAAATAACAGTAATAATAAAGAAACTTCACTTACTTCTGTAGAAGGAAATCTCGCTCATGTCATTCGTGCTGACGACTGTCATCATATTTTGCGGTGAGTAATTCTTACAAACATGGCTGACTTTGTTGTAAGTGAAAAATTGCGATTGGCTCCTCTGAGAGAGTGCGGTACAGTCGAATCGATTTCGTGTTGAGAAGAATTGTTCTGCTGGAGATGGCTGAAGGTAATCATAGGTATAACCAGGACCCAAAGATTTGTAGTAGCCGTCAAGTTCCTGATTTGAGGTAACAACCAGAAATATTGTAAGGGTTAACAGCAGCACTTCCATTGTAGCTAGACGGGTAAAAGGAAACTGGAACATTCTTGGGTTTATGGTTGCTAGAAGTAGACAGAAGGGGGAAAGAAATGGCATGAAAGAGAGAAAAAAATGGGGTAGGGGTGAGATATGAGGAGATTTAGCAATGGAACAAGATGAATTTTAATATATATAAAGAGAGAATGAAGAAGAGAAAGACAGACAAAGGTGAAAGGGGTCAGAGAGTAACAGAGAGATATCCTGAAAAATAAGTGAGAGATACGGTAAGAAGATGGAAAGTATTTACGGGTGAGAGGAAGGGTGTTTGGAAAAGAAAACGAGAAGGAATAAATTACAATTTAGAATATAAAAGAATTAAATAAAATACGGTTATTAGTAAAGACGCAGGTTCTGGGAATGAATTTATATCGCATTCGGTATGGGGTCCTGGCTGGAGATTTTCAGCGTTTTGAAGAGGATGGAATCACCTCTTAGCCAGTATTGGTCCCAGGTCTAACCTGGTCCGGAGTAGAAGTACTTGTCAAGGTCCCCACTATGGGTTAATTAGTAATTCAATCGATCAGATGGAGCTCATCAGCCTGGTAATGGTGGTGGTAGTAGGGCAACCCATTTTGGAGATGGAAAACTCTGATTCCAAACCTCCGATATCTTGTAGCAATACTCAACCATGGGAAAGTGTTCGGGTGCAAATAGTGAGGAAAAATCGGGAATCGGAGACCCTGATGCAGTTCAATGTTGTCTACAACTTTACTCGTGCAAACCCTGCGATGACGCTGATACGAAATTGTAACGTTCCTTGCTGTTCCTTTGGGCCCATCAATAACGCCGACAGCAGCGACACACTACATGGGCAACAACCGGCCCTCCATGCCACACTGCCCAGGCTTGGGCTATATTTAACACACTGTACTAGTGAGAAGAATCGGACAACACCCCGGAGGGGAAGAATATTTCATTACAACTCAAACAACATAGAAACAGCCAACAAATGCAGCTTACGTGCCAAAGGCTGCCATTTGCGCCTAGGATTGTTCAGGCACAGACAACGATGTTACAATAGGGCAGGAAGTTACGGCCTTCATCCATGGTCATTAGTGAGAAACTGAGGTGCAGGCTCAGCTGTTGGGTTAAGAAACTTGCATTGCAACCATGTAGTTTCGGGTTCAATCTTCTACTATTGCACCAAGCTGATCAATACTTCGTGAGTGAATTTGGTAGACGGAAAACGTGTTGTATTTTTCTATGTGGTGTTTGTGAGTGCAACTGTCTTCTCGTTGGAACAACAGCAAGGCTTATGTTTGCAGTTCTATAGTTTTTCACACTCAGTCAACCTTAGTTCAAACGGTCGATTATGAGATGTTAACATATTTTAGCTGTCATATTTTATTAAAGTGGCATCGCTGCTGAATAAAAGCATACGCCTGGAAGTAAGGGGGCGACTTTTGGTATTAGAACAGCAAATCAGTTGTTTTAAACGTGAGTGGCAGTCAAAGTGATGCCTTGAAGCTAGTCTATTCTCTTCCCGAAGTATGGAAAGCCACCCAGATATCTTTCTGTGTACAGCTCACACATTAGTGTCAGTGGATGACTACAATTTGACCCTAGCTAAAAAATCAGGATTGGAAAGAATTGGTGGTTTGGAACATCTGCTCACCCTTTTCTAGCTCACGATACGGTCTGATTGGAGAATCCAGATGCTGTAACATGGATTGTGGGAGAGAACCAGAAACTAAGTGATTTCTAAGAAAGCGAGCTTTTTAACCACTCAGTCATGCCTGAGTCTGTAATTGAGTTCAAATGCCGGAAATCGAACCTGGTCCTCCTCGGTGAAAACCAGGAATCCTATATGTGTATGTGCATGTTTGTGTGTCTGTCTGTCGTCGTCTGGGAATCTATTCAGAAAATGGAGTTCATGATACACATACCTATATACATAAATACATAGGCGCAGGAGTGGCTGTGTGGTAAGAAGCTTGCTTCTATTTCCGGTCGTCAGTTGTCTTACTGCAGCCATGCAGTGTGGACGTGAGTCTTTTGACTCCGTCCAAGAAAGAAGAACAAAAAGAAAATTTGAAAATTCGCACTGAAACAACACGGCTAATTATGGCTCTGTTGTAAATTCCAGTTCATGAAAGAAATTAGTACGGCAACTTAAAAGGTAGGAGAAATTTTGTTTTTGGGGTACAGTGGGGCTATGTTATTTTATTGTTATTTTTTACAAATAAGGTATCTCCATTGGCCTCGAAGCATTTTTTTTTCTCCTTTGGTTGCGTTTGTTTTAGTAAAGAATTATCGGTGGGCATTACCTCGCAGCAAGAATTCTTTCTATCTTTTGATTTTTCTGAAGACTTTCTGTATTTGGAAGACTTTTTGTAAACGGTCATTTGTTGCTTGCTGCAAAGCTCGCGGGGAACATCTGTTTTTATGCCTAAAGTAATTATGGAGTACCTATATTAGATTACCTAGGAATACCAGGAGTTCGAATAGGTCAAAATACATTTAATTTAAACAACACGGCGAATTTAGCTGTGTCGCAAATTCAATTTATGAAAAAAGGAAAAAAATTGAAAATTTATGACAATTGGATTATACTACGAGCACCAGTATTTGTGAACCAATTATTGGATTACCTATATTGGAGTGTACAGGATTGGTCAGGAATTCAAATACGCCAGAGGACAGACATTTAACTGTGAACTTTTTTTTGCAGTTAAAATATGAACAATAGAAAAAATAACACTGCTTTGGTGTGAGAAATTAACCCACCCAAAGAATGTGCAACAGATTTGGAAAGGAGGACGATGGTTCTAAGGACTTATTCAAAGTCCTTGTATACCATTGACCCCTTTCCTAGGCTAGAAATAGAAAAGGAACTGGTGGAGTATATACCGACGATAAAGCATAACGCCAGGGGTTCCAAATATGCAACTATATGGTTGTTGTTTGGAACTCCGGAGATGGCGTGTAAGTTCGCCAGTCAGCCCCTGGAGGGGGGAAATCTTCTTCCTCTCCTCTCATTGTGGGAGAAAATGTAAGCGGGCGTTTGTCTGCGGGTTGCCACCGGGTTTAAAAGAGACTTGGTTGGCCAAAACCATCCAAAGGGGACTTGGTGGCACCAGAGACACTAAATTGTTAAATGTAAAATTGTTGCCATCCGCTGACTGGGTCGGGACTAAGGCCATATTAACGTTGTGGACCCAGTTAGACGATGACAGTCTGGTTTTTCCAGATTATTTGACCATGGCAAGTTTTAGGTATCTTGTGATCCTTGAGGAACAACCTCCCAAGTGTCACGAATGCCTGGAGCCTAGTCATTTGAAGAAGGATTGTCGCCGAGACACGAAAGTGGCCCAGAAGCAGACACCCATTAAAAAATGTAGTCCTGCTCTGCAGGAAAAAAAATGAGGAGGCAGTAGCCTCAACAGAAAGAGGAAAGAAGAGAAAGGCGGGCATTGATAGTAGCCCGCCAAAACCTCAAATAGATGTAGAGGTGGAAGAGGGATTGAATCCCCCGGGTAAACCGGAAGACTCCTCCCCTCACACCGGAAAAAAGAAAAAGGTGCAAACGAATGTTGAACCACAGCCGGTGGGAATTGTGCCGTCGACTGCGGAAATGTCTTTCCCTCCTGTGGAGGAAGAAGAGACGTTAGTTTTCTTCTTTAGAGGGGGGTAGAAAAACATTAGAAAAGAGTCTTAGGGGAGAGGCCAGTGGCCTGCATACAGGATCCCGAATGGCCTCCGCAGATAGCTGTGGAGGTCACAACGTGGGACGTGGCGCAGGAATTTTTTGACCTCAAAGAAATATTCTTCACGACGCCGGGCAATGCCGACACGTCACTCGAGGAGTGCCTAGAGAGGGCGTGGGCGTTAGTGAAAAGAGGTTGCAGATATGGGGAGACTAAAAGCCCCAGTGAATTATATGAACATTTATAAGAGGCTTGTTGCTTCATATAAAGAGGAAGAACATTTGTGTTAACAATTGGTTTTATAAATTTGACCGACTTGTATTGGACAAAGTTTTAGAGAGGTTATCAGTCGACGGGCGCTGGTGTCTCTCCCATTTTCATTCTTTCTTGTGTATTCATCTTCATTCATTAATGTCCGCGTCCAGCCCATAGCTTTTTTGTTTGTCTGTCTTTGTTTGTCCCCTCTATGTAACGCCGTATGGCGAATTTTTTATGAAATAAAGAAGCTTGCTTCCCAACTGCATGGTCTGGGTTCAGTCCCACTGCGTGGCACCTTGGGTAAGTATCTTCTACTATAGCCCCGGTACGATCAAAGCCTTGTGAGTGGATTTGTTAGTCGGAAACTGAAAGAAGCCTGTCGTATATATATGTGTGTGTGTTTGTGTATCTGTGTTTGTCCCCCCACCATCGCTTCACACCGATGTTAATGTGTTTACGTCCCCGTAACTTAGCGGTTCGGCAAAAGAGATCGATAGAATAAGTACTCGGCTTCTAAAAAATAAGTCCTGGGGTCGATTTGCTCGACTAAAGGCGGTGCTCCAGCATGGCCACAGTCAAACGACTGAAACAAGTAAAAGAGTAAAAGAAAATATGCACACGATGTCTGATCAATAAGTATCCGCACTGTTGCCATAGTAACAATGCTAAAGCATGCAGTGTAAAGCCGCTTAGCACATAATGACCTCCTGATCTCTGCTTTGCAGCGCACTACGTTTTAACGTTCTAGTTCACTTCTGCTATTTACAGCAGTGCTTGGAAGGATGGTGTGTAGCGTGTGATCGTCGCATTAATCATAGCAAAAGGAGTTGAACAGGGAAACTGCATGAAAGTTTGCCAAAAGCTTGGAGATGCCTGCTCAGAGACCTACGCAAAGTTTACAAAAAGTTTTCATCGTTCTCGTCACAGTCAAGAAGATCTTGTGCAACTGAGACCCGAGTGTCTTTTTGGTCAGCTGAAAGCAGTTTTGGCACAAACTTGGCAGACATGCATCTCATACCAAAATCCTCAGTGATAATGAATTGAACTGAACCGTAACTAATCTACATACCTTCCTTCCGGGTACTGCTGTAAACAGCGGAAGTAAGCTCTCTTTACTCATTAGTCAACACTCTGATTGGCAGCAATCTATACAGAAAATTCGCGTTTCTAACTCTGCCTTCCAGATGTCAAGTTTCGGTCAGAAACCCATTCATGAAAACTCCTATAAACCAACGTTCAAAATTCAGAGCCAAACCTATCATTTGATAGACTCTATTCTTCCTGTCAACAACGTTGAACACTGATTCCTTCAAACTTACTTTATGGTAGATACTACTGAGCAAACGGCTCGCTGAGCTCAGGTGACAACTGGAACAAAGTGAGAAAATACCACCAAAGCAACTTAAACCGTCCAAAGGACAGGTGCGTTTGCTAGTATGCAAATATATAATTATATGTGTATGTATATACATATATATATATACACACTCTCTCTATTCTCTAGTGTGTGTATTGGGTGTGGATATGACTTGAAACTTTATCCGGTAGTGGGACCCACGATACAAATATTTCAGGGTTTTGAAGAAACCACTAGTGATCCCATATCTGTTGTGACGCTTAATAGTAGTCACTGTTATTGTACCCGCTAAGGACTAATTAGCATCTTAACCACAGGGGGTGCCAAGGGTTCCCTAATTCCAGTAGCAACTTCCTTCTAGGTTATTGTAAAGTCGTAAAAAAAGAGTAAATGATAAAATCCCTCTGTTTCTGGTTGTCTCAACCCTTCTTGTGCTATTGGTGTTATAGCTGTGCTATACTTTAACCCCCACCAAAACAAATCAATGCACAGGGACTTCTTTCTTTTTAGGAATGTTTTCACAGACATACTGAGTTCAAGAGGTGATCTTACTCGGTCTCGACTTGACTTCCAAAACATATATATACTGTATACTATAATATCTCTATCACTTTATCCGATCCACGCAGTACGGATACATGAATAAACATAATCACACAGAAGCAATATCAATCAACTGATCTAGCCACAATCACATTACTGGGATCTAAACAGTCATAGCTAAGAGCAGAAGAGCAACATTGAGGTTCCAACACATAGCGAAACAATACATATAACGAAACAAAACTTACCTTCGTTACAGATGAGACGAACAACTATGTTTGAAAACGTTAACCACTGTCCACTGTTGTCGATACTATCAACTGATGCCACTGAACTACCAAGGAATGTCCCCAAATGTTTGAATTGCTCAATAATGACTTCAGCTATTACTTAATCTTCACAGATGCCCCAACCGTCCACTACAGTCAGTGCTGCCCTCTTGCATCGAGTCTAATGCGCACAATTCTCAATCGAAGTGAAGCTACATTCGATTTATAAGAAGCCAGTGTTTACAGAAAGACTTCTCTGAACAGACTTCAAACACACTCCTTTTGTCATCAGTATCTTTAGAAGGCGTAGGTTTTGTTGTTGTTATTGTTGTTGTTGGTGATGACACAGTTGTATTAGTAGAAGTGATTGTTGCTTTCCAGGGCAGCTTTTAATGGGGCGTTGATAGTGATGTGGTATCATGTTGGTGGTGATGATCGTGGTGATGTTTTAAGGATATCATTACAGCCGTGTTGATATTTATGATGTTAGGTTTGCTAAGATGATACTGGTAGTGGTTGTGGGTATATGCAATTGTTTATATTACTGTGGTGGTAGTGTTGTGGTGGTGCGATGTTGTAGGACGGTAGAAGTAGTGCTGGTTATAGTGGTAGTGGTAGTTGTGTCAATGTTGCAGTCATTGTTGCGATCGTTGTTACGGTAGTGATGGTGGCGGTGAAAAATATTAATGATAATATCAATGTTGAGGTTGTAGTTGTGCCATGTTTTAGCTCTATAGGTTGTGGTCGACGGCGATGGTAGCGTAGCTACTCCATGTAGCAAAATCGAGCGGAGAAGGGCAGATCTTGTGCCCCCCAACTCTTAAAATTCCAGCCGCAACTGCTAGAAACACATATATCACTACAAGAGTTTTGTTAGAGTTTGCCTTCATGATATATGGCAGGACATCGAATATATATCAAGAGCAAGGGAATTCAGCGAGGTCGGGGTGTTATCGAATTGTGAGGCACTTGTAGAACGACAGCCTATGTTGTCTCGCTTCAATGAGGACTTCTTTCTCTTTCCATTTTTATTTGGGAACAAGGTGTTAAAGGTATCAATATCAGCTGTCTAATGAGAGTTAGCCCCCTGGTACATATTGGCCACCGTTTATCAAATTCACTTTTCTACAGCTCGTCCCCTGATAAAGCAACAATCCTGAATCAGGTATAGAACGAGATTATAACATCCTAGAGTGTATTGCAAACTTTCTTTCTTGAATATTTTAACTAATAAATGTCTGTTTTAAACAATGTTCTGACTGTTATTTCTTGCAACTCTTGTTGGTTTGTTTGTTCGTAGCTTTTAAATATTAAATTTGCTCGTGTAGCTAGCTTAATGTATTGATACGCCGATGCCCACCCCTGATGAGGGAAGAGGCAGCGAACGTGGTTGGAAATTCTGAAAATTATCAAACGTTGAATACCTGTAACATTTTAGCAAAATTTTTCTGGAATAAATGAATAACAAATTCGAATTCAGCGTCAAAACTTAAATGATCCCTAAAGTGTTGTCAAGTGCCCACAGTCCTCTGCCATTCGAATAATGGGTCGGAGGGAGTATCACCATGGTCTCCTAGTAGAATTAGTGGCGGATGAGAGCAACAACAACGACCACGAATCTGAGAAAGAATAGATTGATCTCTCACGGAGGACTTTCGA